>NW_010417332.1:20120-85123 GCF_000710305.1 Buceros rhinoceros silvestris | reverse complement strand
GTTTTGCTGATGTAAAGCAGAAGAGTGGCTGCTCTCACTCAGCAGTGAGGTCCCTTGAAATACAGGTCCTCTGCTTCACTTTCTAAGTGAATTAGTTGTGCGTGGTCAGTCTTGCCTGGAGGACTTGGAGAGCAAAGGAATTTCTGGTAAACCAATAGGCAGGAAATGGACCTGCAGAGGCTGCAGATGCAACCTAATGTCTTCTCAGACTTATTTTAAATGACAATATCTGTAGGGGGGGTTTGGTTGGTATGATGATTCTACTGTCATGCATGGAAGTTCTGCACTGTGGAAGAGAACATTTGAGGAAACAAAGCCCTTGGCTATTTTCAGTTCAAAATTGTCTGCAATCCTACACATATAGGGATTCAAACCAAAAGTTAGTTATTTGAACAAATAGCAAAACCAAAGATCTTCGTTTAGGATGTCTATGACACTACTATCGGGTGGCACTCTCTCAGACATAAAGGGCGGGCTCTCCCAGGACTCAAACAGTTGTACCCTGGCTTCCTTTCCATGTGTGTGAGAATGACAGATAGGCTTAAAGCTTGCTTTGTTATTTAATTTTTTATATATCTGTTCCTGAATCTTACCTCTAAACGGCCTGAGATTCATTTTTCTGAAACTCGTGGTCTGGGATATTGATACTTCCCTGAGTATCTCTGATCAGAAACGTTTGAAATTGCTATCTGTTTGTGCACATTTCATGACTGAGAAAGTAGAGCAGAGAGACAATGCCTAGTAAATTATTTTTATTAAACCCTAGATACTATGTTCCAGATGGAGGATCAAACTTTTTGCAGTGCGGTCTCTGATATCTAACAAATCACTGATGATGTAAGTAGGATTTTCTACCTAGTGTTGCTATGGGCCTTTAGTCGTTAGTCTTTCAAGGTGCCTTGAATCCATTTTGATGGCAGTGCTAACAGCTGTGGGTTCAGGAATGCAGAATGCAGGTACTGTTCAGGAGATCTGACTGGATTTGGACGCTTTCCTTGCAATTTACTGTAATTATGTGACTGCGACAGGTGCTGTTAAACATTTTAAGGGTCAATGGGAGAGAATTTAATTGTATCACGCTGACAGTTCTTTTGCTTTCCATGCCTAAAGTATTAAGTGTTAAAACCCTCGGACTGATTAGTAGAAAATCAAGATTAATGTCTTATCATACTGCAAAGAGAAGGAAATGTGCACATTGTTAGCAAAAATATGAACTCTGATAAACTAGACAGCTATAATCCTCTTTTGGGAAGGACTGGGATAACAGAACATTTGGCTTCGTTAATAAAAAAAAAGCCTTATGAAATAAAACAAAACTCAGATGTTTTATTGCTTCAGGGTGACATCATATAGGCGCTAGCTGCCTCCACATATCCTCACTGTACGCCTTCTATGCAGAGCTCACTGTGGAGGGGGTGGCTGGAAACAGCTGCTTTGCCTCACATACTCCAAATAGCAGCTTCTCAAAACAATCTGCTGGTGAGCAGGGAACTTGTTGTGACTAAGTCGTTTTTAGTGGATATTTCATCTATTTGTCTCATTTTCAAAGCTCTGCTTCCTTCAGGATTTTCTACTGCAAGAGTCAGGAAAGACAGTTAATGTTAATGTTGTTTGCATTATGGGTTATTGTTAGGTTGTCCTTAACACAAGATTTTACAATCTGTATATTTGTGTTTGTCAGTTTTGTGCTGTGTTCAGTGCAGATGGCTTGACTTTGTGACCAGGGCTCTTGGATGTGAGTCATGCAAATAATTAATAACAGTGCCACCCACCCAGAAATGTCAGTGTCCTGGATATTACAAATGACAGTCAAGAAGGAGAACTGATGTGCAGAATGAAATGACTTGCTGAGAGTCACTCAATTAAATGTTTAAATTCAGCCTCCCATCCAAGACTCCTGACCTCCAAAGCCTGTTTCTCCTCTAACCAATCCCTTGGATGGCACAGGAGCGCAGCATTAAAAAAGGCACCGTGACGCTTCTGTTCACATGTATCTACATTTAAATGAAATGCAAGAAACACGACAGAGCTGAGTTACCAAGGACTTCCGGACAGTTGAGATAACTCTTGTCAACCTGCTAAGAACACATTCTGCAGTGGTTAAGAGGAAACCATTTCACATCCTGTCATCTCAATTAAAGGCCAGATCTGGAACGTAGGAAGGGGAGAAGTATTTCAGATTGTGTGGAAGTGAAGACAAGTTCATTGCACTTACAGGCCGAATGAAAACATAACTCAAAAGAATGAGGTAAACACATACTGGTCTCTTCCTCTCACATATAGAAAAGCAAACACAAACGTGTAGTACTTTCTGGTTTTCTATTGGCCGTGTATGCATTTGAGTAGAAGCATTACCAAGAAAAACAATGTTTGAGTTTAATGCAAATATTATTGGTTCGTGGGTTTTTTTTCAACGACAGAAGTTACACATCTTTAGAATCTTTTAGACCATTTTCTGAATGTTTTTTTTAGCATCCACCTTCTATTGTTTTTTGAATGTATTGATTTGTAAGTACTCCATTAACTCCCCACAGCATTTTACTTACAATACTTTCTACAAACCACATGATGAACGTTTATATCATTTGGATGAAATAATGAATCTGACCTTACTTGATTTCCTTGTGTAATGCTGCCAAAGACTGTAACAGTAATGATGATGAATATAAACTCTGAAATTTTTAGCCAAGATTTTGTAATGAAAAAGCATCAAATTCCACGGACGTTATATTCAGCTGTTTAATTGCTTTTTAGGGTCTCTGAGATAGAGCAGGTGGTTGGAAACAGAAATAGGTCAACTTGCCTCATTTGGGTGTGTGTTTACACAGTAAAATATTCTTGATTTGTACATAAAAATTGTTCAAGAGGCCAGAGACACCCCAGATTCCATATACAAGGGTGTAAATTTGCAACACAGCGTTAAATAGAGCAAGAGAGAATTTTTTTTCAAAAATATTTCTCTAGTCCTAAAACCAGACTACCCTTCAAAAAGACCAACTTGCAAGAATAGCTTTAGCCTGTTCCATTTTTACCTCCTAAAGAGCACTATTCTATTATTAAAATCAATATACCAATTAAAATATCCAAAAAAACCCCTCTGCTCTTTTCTGGTATTTGCATACCAGACACTTAAACCTGATTTAGCTGCTCCGTTTGAGACTGTCTGCAGAGGACAAAAACAGGAGTTGTAGGAAGCAACCCACCAGTGACCTATCAGATTTCACCGAAACTGCTGCGTGGGATTAAGCGAAGAGATCGCGGAAAAGGAGAATGGAAAAATCTATGCATCTTTGTGTTCTGAGGCAATGTCTGACAGTTAATTCAAACCGCCTTAGACCCATATATGCACTGCCGTATCAGCTGGGAACTGAGATTTGCTGCCTAGCGGGAGCTGCAGGATCGCCCAGCTGCGGAGAGGACGTGCGAGTTGCTGGTATTCCCAGCTGACTTGATAACAGCAGCACTGGTGCCTTCTGCGATTGCCTTGGTTTCACAATAAATATGTAGGTGGTGGGTGTGTGTTTCCAGTCAGCGGTGTCTACACGCCGTGTTTAGTAAGAGTCATGTAGCTGTAAAAATAACAAAGCCAGACTTTCCCGACAGCACTTGCCCTCACACTGAAAGCAGGAAAGGCAAAAAACATACTGCTAGCACTTCCCACATCCTGGACATAATTTTAAGGACTTTCTTTTTTAATCTCACACATCCTAGTTTCCTGTCCCCTCTCCATCCAGGAAGTACTAGATGCATATTAAAATCTTTAGACAAAGCCACAGATGATGGCAAGCCTAGAAATAAATAGCTATTACAGGCCTATAAGGTGCTCTTCGGCACCTTTATTAGTGCAAAGACAGCCTCGTCTCCTTTGTTTTCCCCATCTACTCTGTGTCTTTCAATTCAGCTACAATTTCCAGTAGCTTGGAACGTACATCAAAAGGATAACATTTTTCTCCTAATCATAGCAGAATCGGCGTGAAGCCTCAAAACAAGAGTCTGGGTCTCTTGTGATTGGACCAGTGTTCAGATCCAGAATGCTAAGTGCAGAGAGAAAAAGATTTATTTGATCAGTCTGCGCATCTCTCTGCCAGGACAGGCGTGTTCCCCACTGCACATTTTCTAGTGTTAAGTCTAATTTTAAATGTGGTTTCTACCACTTCCTTACACTAGCCTGTCGTACTTGGAGTTGATCTCATTGTCAGGAAATTTTTCCATATGTTTAAGTGTTTGCTTTCTCAGTCCCATCCTATTACTCCTAATAAACTCCCTCATACCGTGTTTAATAACTTGTCTTCTTACTACCTCCAACTACATGCAGATGTTTATATGCTTCCCTGTAGTCAGAACTTAATCAGCTTGCACATACTGAACACATTAAGACCTTCCAAGGTTTTGTGTCAGAATGGCTGGCCCTGTGTCACCAGGCTTCTCTGAGAGAGGCCAGTCCCTCATACACACCAGTGACTTGGGAGCATCAGTCAGAGCTGCTGAAGGGTGCTGCAATGGGAGAGTGGCCAGATGATGTCTGTCCAGGGAGGAAGGGAATCAGGGAGAAATAGGGACTTTATTCTCTTCTAGCATCTAGAGGAGATCTAGCTGGGCATGGGTGTCAGGGAAGGGAAACGAAGCTCTGCGTTTATCAGATACCCATTTCCAAGGATACAAGGTCTGAGTGTTGTATTTAATGAGAAACCTTCCCGAGCATCTTTTCTTTTTCCTGACAGCAGGGAGAGGAATGGAGGGGATAACTTCTCATCTCAATATTTCATGACAGACTTCCTCCCTCTCTCCCTGCTTCCTGGTGCCTAATCTTTATATACCATTGCCCATATATTTTAGGCTTCTGGCATCTCTAAGATGCGTGTGTTCCGCTTGAACTGGGGTGAGGGGCACTGGCCAAGTGCAGTGTGACCCGGTGGACAGTCCTGTGGGACCAAGAGAGCTGCAGAAGAGAAACAGGCAATAGGGAAGGAAACAGTGAGAGGGATGTTTGCATAAACCATTGATCCATTAAATAAAAATAGTAAGGATTGCTCAAGTTAAATTTAGAGGGATATAGACAATATTTTACTGTATTATTCTTCTGGAGAGATTAGGATAGCAGGTCTTATTTATCCCGTTACATACAAATTTTCCCAGCCAAGTTCTATCTCCTTACTATGAAGGAGTTTACATCAGCATCATGTGCTCATGAGATGTACAAAACTCTCCTTCAGCTGCCACCTTATCTCATAGGCATGTAACTTCCACTGCCAAACCACCATAGGTACATTTAGTCTGTCACTGTTCCAGCAGGACACAGTATGTTTTTGCTGGTTTTGTCCAAGGGATTGGTTTCACAGATATATTCTGCACATCTAGACTAAATAAGGGTGTGCCTGAAGCAGTGCCTTCTGGCTTTCCCAGTATTTCAGCAGAAATTTCAGCCAATCTGTGCAGGATTCAGTTCAGTTTCTTCCTTGCTTGTCAAGATTTGAACCAACATCACCTTCCCTCCAGTGGACGTACCACTGAAGAAAGTCCTTTCCTGGTCACCGATTAATGCTACTTATACTTCGTACAAAATTCTTTAATACTCAAGAAAATGGGAAATGGAACCCAGCTTATCTACTTTTATGGAAGAAAAGTGGTCTACATGGTTATCCTTCTTTAGCACTTTCAATGTAAATGCTGAAAAACTAGACCAGTAGATATCAGAGATGCTAGCTGCTTCATTTTGTAGAAAAAGAGGGTATTTCATGCAGCTAATTAAAAAACAAAACAAACAAAGAAACCCCCCCAAAAAGGATCCCAGAGATAGCTGGGACAGGTGCCCTATTTATCAGGACAAACTGGTGATTTAGGACGCCATCATACCCCAATGACATAAGGCAACTCCTTAGTGGTGGCATTTACTATTAGGTAGCTCGCCACAGGGCTGTATGGATTTGACTTAGCAACTAGATTAAAAAAAAAAAAAATAGTCTCCTGTGTCCTGGCTGAATGTCCTAATCAGTGTGCTGTGGATTCACACTTTAACTGTATCTCCTCATGATTCCTCTTCGTGTGACCTTCAAATTATTTTTATACACAGCTCCTTGGGGTGGTGGGGGGAGGCAGGCAGCGGACTGAGGTGTGCTCCCTCCCCAGCTTCACGGTAATTTTTTGGTCTGAATCCCTCCAGGAGGAAGGAGACTTTCAATGCTCCTACACCAGAAGCTTGCTTTCTTTGTATCCGCCACAGGCCATGCTTAATGAAAACCTGTGCCTGGTCTCACCTTTAACAAAAGCTTATGGTTTTTAAGGAGGTTTTCCTCATCGCAGAAGGCACTTAAGCACCAGAAGGCAGGATCAAAGATGCCCTTCTGCTTAGCATTTTCCCATAAATGCTCTCCTACAACAGTGTTGGATTTTAACAATAATTGTGTTTGAATCTACCTAATTTTTCCCTTGGGCTGTGGAGGGAGGCCTCAGTGCTTTGCTCCCGGTTCCAATGGAAATCAAAGCACCAAAGTCTGTCTGACCTGCCCATGGATATTGGGCATTTCCATCCCTGAGAGTTCGCCACAGAGAAGCCAATTGTTTTGTTGGTTTTTTTTTTTTATGTGTATCAAATCTAATTTTATATCAGGTAATATAAATAATCTATACCCCTATTTTTCTTTTCCTAATGTAAATATGTCAAAAAATGAAAGCAGCCGAGGTAAAAATACAACTTTTTTTTTTAAATATATATATATTTTAGCAGAATTTTTTTTTCATAGCTCATCAATTAAACTGTCCAGTTCTCTTGTATTTTAGATCATTTAAGTCAAACATTTCCTGGGTAAGGACCATGCCCTCTTTTTGGCTTCTAGCACACTGGAAGTCGGTAGCATATTTTTAGGTAATAATTATAGTAAAGGGATAAATTAAGAAACATAATCAAGAAACAGGTGAAAAGGGCTATCTAGATGTCTTTGTGTTAAAAATACTTCCATTCATAACATCTTCCTGAAGCTCATTGTTTTTCTACCATAACACTGAGTAAAGTGAAAATAAATTACAACTGCTTGCATTGTTCTGAAGCCCAGAATGTGACTTAGAAAAACAATTTGGGTTCACAGTGAAAATGGTTTATTACCAAAGAAGCTGGAGTATCACCAGATTTAATCTATCCATCACCTACTTGTCTGCCAGTAAAATTATGCCTTGCACATATTTACTCCTCTGCTCTTCCAATTCTGTATGTTGATACATACAGAAACTTCCTTTTAAAAGGTTAAAGAAATATCAAGCTGGCATTAATTGGAGAGATTTTTGTCCTATCAGAGAGAATAATAACAACCATATACCCATTTCAGGGATGCTACCCACAAAAGCCTTATGGTGGGGTTGAAATGCTCTGAGGGTGGAGGAAATGTCTGGAAATTGTTCAACACAGCATGGACTTCTTTTTTTCATTTGAAATGAAGTCTGAGCTGTTCAGTCATGAATGAGAACAATAGTGGCTTTTAAAGGAATGCAGTTGGGAAGGTTGGCTTTTACTGGCAGTTTGTGCAAGGTCTGTTCTTCCAGAGTGCTGTCAGATGCAAGTCTGGTGCGACTGAGGAGCTGGACCAGCTCTTTTGTGTTGCGTAAACTCACAGATTGGGTCTTGCAGCGCACAGGCCATGCAGTGGCACCAGCCCAGCAATAATCGAAGACAGACAGGAAAGAGAAGAGAGTCTCCTCCGAAATGGGCACTGTAATAATTGCATTATAAACTAGAATGTGCAGATCCCACTTGGCTGGCTGGAAAAGTCTGCTGTTTCTCTGATGTGGCAGTAAGGTTTTAATTAAAGGTAGGTTCTGGTTATAAATTTTACGGCAGCCACATCTGGATGGTTTCTTAACACTTAGGTAAATGACTAAAGGTATGGCTTTCCCAAGATTTCAGAGGGAAAGTTTCGTACAGTGTTTTTTCTTGGCAGAGTTGAAGCTTCTGTGAAACCAAGAATTAGAAAGAGATCTTTTGCCATTTATTGACTTTTGCTGACCAAAAATAAGGTTCAATCTGTTCAATCATTTAATGTCTCTCTTAATGGAAAGTCACCAATGTGTAGGAAGGAACAAATAGTTCCCAGAACAGGGAAGTGAAAAGCATTGGACAGGTCAAAGCACATTCAGATGCACTGCAGTAATATCCTGAAGTAATATCCTGGCAGGCAGAATTGTTAGCATTTTATTATTATTTATATTACCATCACCCCTGAGGAGACCCCATTGCGCTAGAGTTGCTCAGGCCTGTCTCAGAGTGCTTTTGACCTTCTCTCCACCAACCTCCTTTGCAAAATAATGTTCTGCAGAAGGGCGCTGTAAAAAATATGAAATGCAAATTAAACATGTTGTTACCAGATTCTTTCATGTCAGCTTTTTTAAAAATAGAAGTGACTACTATGATGATTATGCATTGAAAGAGAGTAAAGGTAGTCAGTAGAGGAAAATGGAGCCTATTCAAAAGGAGTTATTTCTGAACAGAAGTAATGTTTAGCTGATGTAAGTACATTGCAAGGTATTTTGAATTTCCTTTCTCATCTTGCCATTTTTTTTTTCTGGGACTTAAACTCCATATTCAGAAAGCTGTTCTTTCTGAGCAATGATCTTCTCCCAAAGCACACTTTGATGTTTTAGGGTTTTCCACACAGTCAATACAGAAGTGTTATTTTGGATTGTAATAAGCATGAGGACATAGTCCAGATGTACTGTCCCGTTTCCACCACATATGTGTGTACTGAACTCTCTCTCCTAACGTAACAGGTTTATCTCAGAACAAGTTTCTGAAACTCCCACTTACCTTGTAAATTCCTTAGATGCAGTTATATGATGTTTAGTTTTATGTAAAGAGCTAGGCATACGTAGCAGGATTTTAAAATTCCTTTTATCCCATTGGGTTGAACATGTTAAATAACACGAATAAATCCAAAATACCTGTGCTTTATTATAGTATTCTAGAATCATGTCATATGCAGGAATATACTCATCAGAGAATAAAAAAATATCTGTGGTTAGACTACATTTGGTAAACAGCCTATTAAATAATTTTCTTGGTTCTTAAATTGGAAAAGTTCAATAAAATTGAATCCCTCTATTAATCATGTGTACACATGATTTAGACATTATTTACATGATTTACAGCCTACAAATAATGCACAGATAAGCAAACCACATAAAGGGAGCATATAAATATGGAAAAACTAACAGAAAAAATGGACAGAATACACAGAGGAGACCAATTCTCCATGAGCATTAGCTGTAAGTCCTTGCTTGTCATTATCTATTATTGATAGACTCAATCATGGGTTACTGACCAGTAATTTGTTTTGACATTTTTATAATTTGATTCCTGATGTTTGTCTGAATTTGATTGAATGGGAGCTTGTAATGCATTAAGGCTCCAAAAGCTTGATCACGATGTCAGGAATGAGTTACAAAGGGCACATACATACTTCACAGTATGAGGATTTTTATCATTGCCTTCACTAGGTTCTCTGCATCTGTGGTCTGGTTGCCAACTGGGATTATTTAACTCATTCCATCCTTAAGCTATCTGAAAGAAGCAAGCAATACTGGTGCCCTCGGTGCAACCACAGAGAGGCAAGGGCTTCTTACCTGGGTAGTTGCACGGTGATCAGAAAAGGCTCTGACTCTGAGCAAGAGCTGGATTTCCAGTTTAGTTGAACATAGGGCATTACTACACAGATTGCCTGTTGCTCATAGTATACCAGGTTTCTCTACACATGGACAGCAAGCATTTATGCTAAGGATGCAATACTGTCTTGTGTTCCTCTCTTTTTGAAACATTTCTGAATTGGAAAGAAACCTTGCATAGGCCTTCCCTTCCCTTCCCTTCCCTTCCCTTCCCTTCCCTTCCCTTCCCTTCCCTTCCCTTCCCTTCCCTTCCCTTCCCTTCCCCGCCCCTACCATTGCCTTTTTTTTAAAGAGGTCTGTCCTTACCATGTATCAAGTACCAGCTCTAAATCAAAAGATCAAATGTAGAAGGGAAAAAAAAGTTAGAAAAATCAGAGGAAAAAGAGTCAGAAAGAAGGGCTGAAGATTCCCAGCCCCAAGATATACTTTTTTGTGAGAATTATACTTGAAAGAGACTATGACCTCATTGGCATGCTTCAAATGCTTGGTCCCCTGATCCTGAGGATCTCTTGGAGATGTTGATGTACTTTCCTACAGAAATCAGACACCTGGGAAATGGGGCATGCCTGTATCTTTTTCCAGAATGGAGCTATGGAACTGAGAAGAACTGCATATATAACATACCAGTTAAGAAATGAAAACTGCATTTCTTATTAAGTGAATATTTTGGCTCTTCATTGAGCTCAGGAGATGTAGATGTCTCAACAGATCTGCTTGTTTTTTCAAAAAAACAAAGAGAAAAACTCTTTCATATGAAAAATATAAATAAATTCAAATAACCTAAGCTGTAACCTCTGCCATTAAAGTCAGTAATGTTATGCTATCCAACAGAGATCGATATTTTATATGAACATTAAAATAGGTGTGGTTTTACTACTTTCCACTGTTTAAATAATACAATAGACCCCCAAGCATAATGGAGCAGGGTGAGTCAGCATGATGTCTGCTTTATATTGCTGAGAGAGCTACCAAGAATAGTAATGAATGTGATCTCAGTGGATGCATTATAAGGCATTTCCTAATGAATTTTCCCTTTTGAATAGCCGGTTGGCAGAAGAACAAGGCCACATAAAGAGGAAAGCTAGGGGAATGACCGTGTAGTGATGTCTGTTGTTAGGATATTGTTGCTAACAATATCTTCATGCCTGTTTTATATGAAGCCTTCCAGAAAACAGTACTTCAGTAGAATGCAATGTATCCTTCACCTTCTGGTGTCCCTTCCTTGAAACCTGGGAAATGAGAAAGAGAGGAAACAAGGTCTTCAAAAGAATAAGATGGAGTGAGAACCTTTACAATCTTCAAAATCCAGCTATTTTCAGACAGTTACCTCTGAGGATTAGGGGTTTTGCTGATTTTCTAAGAAGGTTCCCTAGAACCTTCCACTAAGAACCTCCCTCTGAGAACTTCCACCCAGAATCTCTGAACTGCCATGCTGCAGTGTTTCTCCTCTTTTATTTGTGACCATCTTTTGGGAAAAGGTGATTTCATTTTCTAATTGTCTTAGCTTTGTTAATTTTAAAGAGAAATTATTCCTTGCTAATTCAGTTACAGCTACAGAAATAAGCGGTGAGGAATGCTGCTATATGAAAAAAAAAAAACCAACCAAACACGTTAGTGAAGACTATTTTCCACTTGCTCAAGAGTTGTTGATCTGTGTTCAGTGATCAAGTTACCTGCTCTTGTAAATGTGCTGACCTTCACCGAAGACACTGAAGTTGAACTCACTTAAAATTAACCTTTCCTGAAATATGTATTTTCAAGGATGGGAATAAAATCAAGAGCACTTGTCAAGGCTGGTTCGACTTGAGAGGTTTCTTATGCTTTCCTGAGGTATTTTGAAGGAAACCCATCATTAAGGCCATGATTACTGGGGAGATTATAGTCCAGTCTGCATTACATATGGTGGGATCAGATGGGGTTTGGATTATCCATGCAGAGACCCTTCATTTGCCTATACGAAAGAACACAGCTTCCAAAGCACTGCTGTGGCCAGGTCCAGCTCAGAGCTTCACACCACAGCTGATGCAACCATCTACGCCCTGTCTGATTCCCTCTTCCTCTAGACCAGATTACATTTCTTTTGAATTACTTGCAGTTTTGTATTACCCAAGTTACCTGTGGCAACAGTGTAGTAGGATATTTGAGTAGTCTCTAGCAATCCCATATCTACCTGAGTTTCTCCTGAAAGCACACCATGTTCCGATAGCACAGGCAGAACAACTGTTTTCTGAAAAATATAGGCCACTGCCCGCTCTGTAGGCCTACCTTTGGTAGGACTCGTGGTAGATGTTCCTACAAACAGAGAAACACTAGTGCATTTCTTTGCAAAGGGGTACTGCGGTTTCAGCTGCTGTCGCTATGTCTGTGGTTGGGAACCAACAGTACCTCTGCTGGTACCAGATTAAATAAAACAGTATTTAAGATTCTATTCTTCAGGGGAAAATGAAGTTTTGACTTCCAGGTTGAAAAACTGTGTGACTATACAGACTTTATGCCAGTTTTGCCATCTGGGACTGACTTTGTTTAAAATTAATTTTACTGAGAGTGAAGCTCAATGAACATAATAACTTGTTTTATAGACTGTTTCTTAGGATGTTTATATACTGGCTTTCTTCAGCATCACGTGCTTTGAAGAAGCTTTTTTTTAACAAAAAATTATTTATTAGAGGAGACAGAGGGTTTTTTGATTCTGAAAATTTTAAACATGTTTTTAAAAGGAACAATATCTCAGAAAGTATATATGGGAGAAAAGATAAAGGATAGGAATGTTGTAGTTCTTTTGCTTAACTTATTCTTAAGAGTAGAGAAGTAGGCCAAAATAAAATGAGAACAGAGCTTAGCACTTTCTTTTGCTAGCCCAGGACCACCATAGCAGTGTGAGTAAACAGGCATAACTCAGAGCTAGCACTTTGGAGGGAAAATAAGTAGAAGACTAATTTAAAGCATATAACTGATATTGCTAGGTTTCTTACTAATACTTTACAGGCCCCGGCCGCCCCGTGTGGAAGTAGAGCAGCGACTCTTTCACGGGCACCCCCTTGTCGTGGGGAAGGAGCTTGCGGGCCCTTGTGAGGTTGAGAGCTGTGCTGGTGGTGGCATGTGCCTCCGGTGGGGTCTCCCAAGCCAGACAGGTCTCAACTGAAGGGTCACACAAAGTGTGTCCAGGGGCAGGATGGGCTCACTAGCCTTCGGGCAGCCATCCTAGGAGAAGGACAACTCTGACTCCAAACCCGGGCAGATGGAGCTCGTTTAGCCCTGTAAGGCATCCATCATCTAAGAGAAGGACACTCTAACCAAACCTACGACCTGAGGACTTCACTGTCACCGTCCAAGCTCGCTAGGCCCTGGCAGATGAACCTCAGGTGTAAAGGGTGGAGCCAGTTCCACGCACGCTGAGCCTCACCTAAACAATCCACCACGCAGACCCGAAGAGTGCACTCATCGCTTGCAGTGAGCGTGGGAAAAGCCCTTCCCAGATCTTCGTTCACGAAGCCAAGCCATGATGATGACAGACGTAATTCCAAAACCCTAGAAGTCAAAGGAAGAGATAAGAGACAGAGCCACTGGTTGGCATTCATCCCAGGGACACAGCTATATATAGCCGTATTTCAGTAGTCTTCCTTTGCTGAAAATTGAGGATACTAAAACAAAAAGCCTGTTCCCACCCTAGAACCTTTTTTGAACACTTTTGCAATCTAAAAGTTATCTGTTTTCATCTGTTCTGGGTAGAGCTGTGTGATGTATCAAAGCAGGACACATACACATCACCTAAAATCTTTAAGACACAATTAAAACTTGTATGAGGTACTTTACTAAAAAGATCTTTGAACATAGTAATTTCATTAAGGATGCAGAAGCAAACTTCCTATAGACGTATGTGCCTAAACCTTCTTGGTTTCCATACAACATGATTGTTCTATTTGTTTCAGTATTTGAACAAATAAATCTTTCATTCCAAATGATAGTTTTAACCTTTTAATATGACATCGTCTTCTCCTGACTAACATGTGGACTGTCTTTTGTCTCTTTTCCTGTATCCTGTAAATGCATGACTACTGAAAATTTTCTTTCATGAGAAATACAGTGAGTGACCCGAAAGTAGATGATGTGTTATCTCCTGAAGAGGTGTTTAAAACCACCCTGAAGCTTCTGGAAAAACAGAAGGCAGCTGGTTTGATCTTAAACTAGGCAGTGTAAATTTTCCTGGAAGATTTAGGCCTGCTGATGAATTATCTGTTTGGAAAAGATATCACCATTGATTCCTGTAAAAATTAATCAATCTTTTGTTTTACATTTTTTGATCATCATGGCTTGGCTTCGTGAACGAAG
Organism: Buceros rhinoceros silvestris; assembly: GCF_000710305.1. Lineage (NCBI taxonomy): Eukaryota > Metazoa > Chordata > Aves > Bucerotiformes > Bucerotidae > Buceros > Buceros rhinoceros. Next base: position 71,149 of record NW_010417332.1, on the reverse strand, counting down.
ATCTGGGAAGGGTTTTTCCCATGCTCACTGCAAGCGGTGAGTGCACCCTTCGGGCCAGCGCGGTGGATTTTTTGGGTGAGGCACCAGCGTGCGCGGAACTGGCTCCACCCTTTACACCTGAGGTTCATCTGCCAGGACTGAGCGAGCTTGGACGGTCACAGCGAAGTCCTCAGGTCATAGGTTTGGTTAGAGTGTCCTTCTCTTAGATGATGGATGCCTTACAGGGCTAAACGAGCTCCATCTGCCCGGGTTTGGAGTCAGAGTTGTCCTTCTCCTAGGATGGCTGCCCGAAGGCTAGTGAGCCCATCCTGCCCGTGGACACACTTTGTGTGACCCTTCAGCTGAGACCTGTCTGGCTTGGGAGACCCCACCAGAGGCACATGCCACCCCCAGCACAGCTCTCAACCTCACAAGGGCCCGCAAGCTCCTTCCCCACGACAAGGGGGTGCCCGTGAAAGAGTCGCTGCTCTACCTCCAGACATCACAGACCCGGGCACGGGGTGGCCGGGGCCTGCCAAGAACGGGAGTCCTGGAGGACACATTTTTTAATATTTTCACATGGAATGGTTTGTTAAATATGGAGAAATGGCAACACCCACTGAGCCAGTGACTACAAAATTTGCAAGTGGGTTGAGCCTTAAAACCATGGGAACCAGCTGATATATGAAAATCCCGTGTGCACACCAAACCCTCTTACAAAAACACGGAGAACTTTCACAGATCATTTCTCTTAGTGAGGCTGGCCTGTTTCAGCAGTTCTTTGTGTGAGTCTCACTTCCAGGCATCTGTCTAGGAAGTAAGAGAAAGCTACTAAGATATAAAACGATTGCCTTATTGCACCACCAATGCCGAGGCCAAAGTCTTGCTAGATGCACCACATCTTTCTAGCTATTTTCCTTCACAGATTTTACCAAGGTAATAATTCTCTGTCACTTGCTTTCGTGTTTCTTTTCTAGTTTTATAATCCATTTTTCCACTCTTTTTCTTTTAATTTTTTTTCTACTAAATCCTACTTCTCTTTCTAATAAATAATGGTAGTGGGATTTTTTAATTCTTTTAATGAAAAGCAAAAGATAGAAATGGGACAGGTTTTTAAAGCCCTTATTCACATGGCTGTATATACAGATGTAGAAAGGTGATCTACAAGTGGAACACAATATATTAAAGTGAAACTGTTTTCTTTTTACTTGGCTAAGTAAAAAGGCTAAGCTTGACTTTAGGATTCTTGGGTTCTGCTGTAGTAAATGAAGACATCACTAACACTCAAAACACAGCAAGGAGGTGAATGATTTAGACAGCTTTGCATTTAGAGGAGGAACCTCTGGAAAGATTTCCATATGGATTTGACATCTATATGAAAAAAAAGGATAGCAAAAAAAAAAAAAAAACCCAGAGAGAGAAAAGAGAAAACTAAAACAACCTCTGAGACCAGAGAATGAATTTTTCAGGCAAATGCTATCCCTTTACTAAATTTCTGAATAGAAACTACATAGACATAAACAGCAGAAATACAGAAACTCAGAAACTCTTTGATACCTTGCAAAAGAAAGAAAGAGAGGAAAGAAGAACCAAACCACCAGAAGCCAGCAGTCACACTGTCTTTTCCAATACTCTTCTCCTTCAGTCTCAGGACCAAGTCCAAGTCTGTTGAAATTGTTCAGTAAACGCCCTTTGCAGAGCTGATTGGCGCAGCTCTCCGTCTGTAAACAGCGGGGTGACTTTCGCAGCTCAGGCTGTATCTAGTGTGAGTGTGAAGCAGTTACAGTAAACCCCTCATGAGCAGCAAGAATTTAAAGTATCTTCCTTCTATTTTAATGACCTGTTGGCTTACTGAGTTCTTTTCCAATCTGGATTCAGGTTTGGATTCAGCGTCCAGACTGAGGAAAACTGCAGCAGCAGATGTTGTTCATTTATGTTTTCTTTCTTATTCCTTCTTTTTATTTGTCAACATTCCCTGTCCCTTTCTCTCCCTACTGCATCTGTAAGTCAAGGGTTAATTGTTTCAAAGGGACAAATAGATTACTTGACTTGATTAACCTTTTCTTTTTCCTAAGTCTTGCTCTATTTATGAATGTTCTGGTTGTTGTTTTTACTTTCTACATCATAAGCCTCAAGTTAGTTTTGCCTCAGATTCTGGCAGTTAATTATAATTAATTACTTCATTATTTTTATTCAGCGTCTTTCTGGAGCAAAGAAAAATGCATTTAATTCCTACAAACTGCAGTTTTCCCTGAAGTTTGTTATGTGATGATGTCTTGGAACAAGGAGACCCAGCAGAGGTCTGCCTTTGCTGGCAGCGATCTGACAGATCGACATTTTGTGAGAAGATCTTTCACATAAAACCACAACCTGATCCAGCTGGATTTTTTGACTGTGTCAAAAAAAGGCAAAAGAGAGCATCTGAAAACAGGCATGCGATTTCCAAGCCTTGTGCTTGGTGTGTACTTGGCCGTACCTGCATCTCAGTCTCCCTGCTACTTTTTGTATCTACTTTTTTGATCTATGATCACTCAGATCTGTCAGATCACTCCCATGTCTCTGGAGGCCACATGGATAATCCAGTGGGCTTTTGGAGCACTGGAGCAGGTCATTGAGGGAGGCTAAGGACTTTGCAGTTTTTACGAATGCCTTAGATTTGTTAAGAGTGAAGTTAAGAGGAGGCAGATGTGGATGTCAGTATCACCTGAAGCTCTCTCCAGCACTGCCCATTATTCCTCCATGATATATCTGGCTATGTGACAGCACACTAAATGTGTGGGAGACTGGCCTCTGCAAGGAGGACAAAGGGCACTTTTAGGGTACTCTGTCAGTTCATAACATGGTGATCTTGATGAACCTGGATTAAATATAACGAGAGAACTTGTAAGCAGGCCCTAGGATTCCAGTTCCCTACAGATAAGGGTATCTGTCAGGAAAAGCCATAGTTGCACATTGCACAAATTCGTGATTTAGGCTGGGTTAGGCTTAGGCAGCACTTGGGTGAGGTTTAACCTAGAAGACAGCTTAGGAAGATGGTGTCACCTCTTCAGAACTTCCTTCTGTTTGCAAATGTCTTCTGTGTTGTTGTAGGACCGACACATTTGGCTAATCACACCTTACAGACTGTGCAATAAAAAATTGACTAAACAGAAACAATGAGATTACCTTTGAAAAGAGCAGATGTTAAATATACATATATTTTATAGAAGACATTTCAGAAATATTTTGTGGTGTTTTTTGAGAAGAAGAAAATTATTTTCATTGTTTTTCTTCATTCTCCCACAGATTGATGGAAAGTTATTACTACTCTGTGCAGGAGCTGTGTAGCATCAGTTGTGGCATATCAGTGCACAAGGCTCATGAAATCATTTGCAGCTTTCAGAATCTAACACCTCGGGAGAGGTTTTGTTTTCATTTTTGGTTTCTAAGAAACTGTACACTGCGAAGAGCTAGGGGGAAGCTATGAGAGAAGGACCTATGCCCCCTAAAGGTCATTACAAGTTTTTTGAAAAGAAACAAGCATGTTTTTCTGTTCTTCTCAACACTAGCACTCAAAATGTCATGTGTAACTGAAACATACAGTTACTTAGGTTGCATAGTGATGAGCACAGGGTAAAAACACAGATACATTTTGAGCAGTTAAGCCATGTTGTAAAACAGATGTGTTTTATATATCAGCATAATTGAAACCCCAACGGTGTGCATTTGTTATTGCAGAGGTAGATGTCGAATTAATGTAAATTTATATATATATGTATATATAAAAACTATACGTATCTGCATACACATGCTTATGTATACACCTGTCTTACAGTGTAACCTATTTGCTTTCTTCCCAAACTGGATCCTACTGCACTTAAAATACAAAGTGCCAAATCAGACTTTCTCCTTGAGTTACCTTCTGAAATTTCAGTTTCATTCTAAGGATGCTGAATTTGAATTTTCACCAGCACAATACTCCCAAGCCTCCACTGGCAAGTCTGCAAAAGCGTTTTCCCTAAAATATCATATTTTGGGGGTTTGCTGTGAAGTGAGATCTTTAGCTGACAAGTATGGTAACACACAAGAACTGTTTGTCACAGGTGTTGCTTGCCTGTGGCAGCAGCTACTGTGAACTTGGCCAGGACATGGTTTTCAGAAGCGGTGAAGCTGACCATGTGTGACAGTAGTTCATTTTATTACTTCAGTAACTGTGAAGGTGATATATCCAGCATAGACAAGAATGGGCTCCATGGGATTTTCCTTGCACTCCAACTTGTGGTGAATGATAGTGATTACAATTTTCTTCCCAGCATCATTTTAATTACAAATTATTTAACACAGACAGTGATTAGGTGCAAGCTGGGTGGGCCATGGCCCACAGCTACCTGAGACAATGCCCTTCTGTTAAGAGTAACGGAAATGGCATTGTCTCAGAAATGTACCTGGCACCAGTTCTTTTAAAATGCCTGATCAAGATTTATGTGTATAAAGTGTACTCTAATACAGCATAGGCATTAACGATACAAAGAAAAAGCTAAAAGAAAATCCCTCCAGAGATATTTCAAATAAGCCCGTTGGACTGATGTTCATCTGATTCTCCATTAGTGCACACCTGAAATAGTCATTACACCACGCAGCAGGAAGTTCACAGTGCTCCCATCAAGATTAAGTGGTGCCTGACACCTTCTGCTTACTCGTTTTACATCACAGTTCGGTAAGGTGGAAAGAAGGGGAGAAACAGGCTTTGTGTTTTCATTTACTAATAGTGTTACGGAAAATGTAGCAATATTTTCAAGCAAAAAACCCAAGCCAAACCAAAACATCTCCACTAGAATAGATATAAACCATCACAGCCTCAGCGTATATGTTTGTTTAAATTGTATTTCCCCCTTTTTCTGTTTTTAAACCATTGTTTTTGTATTTTTAGATGTAGGATAAGCAACGGTTACAGAGGGCAGGTTGTGGAAGTTACAAAGCCTGGTCAGGTACTTGCCCGCAGAAAGGGTAAATTGGTCAAAAAACAAAGGGTTTTTTTTGATAAGTACTTTCTAAAGTTTTTACTTTTAGACATATAATAGCAATGGGAACTCGATTTATATAGATGTTTTCAGTGTTTCAGGGTTTATAGGTCTGTGTTATTAGACACTTACATGTGGACACTTGCAAGTACAGAAGTCATGTATCAGCAGGCACACCCATACACTTTGGAGCAAGCTATTTTTCTGAGGAACCTCACTAGAAATCATTGAATTTCCATTCAGGGATGCCAGCACCACTTTCCACATTTCCTAAATACTGTAAAAGACCGGTTTGGAGTTGTATGCCTCAGTATGCAGTAGAAATACATTTTACCAGTCAGCTTCTTTTATTTGGAATATACGAGTTTGCAATGCAATAAGCAGTTTTAATTCCCTGCAAGGTATGTCCAAAACCTGCTTTCTTGCATTCTTTAAAAAAGTTTGGATACCATTCCTGGAACTGTTTCCGCGAACAGTTCTAGGTTGTAGCTATAGCAGGACTGTGGTGGTACCAGTAGCATTTTTTAAATTGTTACATAATTTACTGACTTTCCTCATGATGTGGTACAGGGTTATGTATAAATCTGAAATATGTTTATATCCAGAAAAGGCATATATTTCAGAAAAACTGGAGAATTTCTCTGTTGTTACAGCTAATTGATGATCATCACAGAGTGTTCAGGGCTTAGGAGACTGGTGGTGAATTCCTTTGGGAAGATGTTTTTGTGGAGAAATTGATATAGAATATGAACAGATGTTAGGGCTGATTGTAGAGATTACCAAGCAAATCTCAGAAGGAAAGAGATTTCATCCTGTAAGTGATATAACTGAGCAGATATAAACAGACTGCTCAAGTTTCTTTCCCCCCCAAAACTGAGAGCTATTCAGCCATTCGTGCAAGTGGGAGATGGGAAGGAGATCAGGGAATGGGAGGAGTGATGTAGCAGCAGATCTTCTCTTCGTGGGGCTCTGCAGGTGGCCAAGCCAACAGCATGGCACTGGGACCTGTTGTCGGCTTTCAGGCCAGCAGCAAAGTGGCTGACTGGCAGGTCACTACCATGGCCACCAGGTGCTTCCAGAGGCAAACTCAGGGCACTTGTGTCTCAAAATATCTCAAAAATGCAGCCACTGTGAAAGATGCAGCCCTCACATTTACTAGGGCCTAATGTTTGTCACCTTTGCAAGGTCCGTTGAAGTTCCAAGATGCGCAACCTGCCACTTGTTATATCTTTTGTTTTCTAGAGGTAGAGGTCCAAGTATTTACCACAGAAGATTCATTCTCTTCTTTATATTTTCTCTTTGGGTTAAACAAATCCATTCCTTCACATTCTTTTCTCAGGGTTTAACAAGGAAAACAAAACCAAATCAAACCAGGAAACCCCTGGGAAAAATGGTTACGTATTTCAGGGCCTGAAATGCATGGGACATCTTTAGTGACACAGACATAATTAAGTACGGAGCACAACAAAGTGGCAAATCATGCCTCAGCAGTATGGTGTGGTTTACCTGGAACCAAGAAGCAGGCAGGTTCTTTCTTTTGAACAAAAGAAAGCTTCTGGTAGGTTAAGGGTAAAATGATTAAAGGATTTCTTAAAATCTTAATCTACCTAAATTTTCCAAGTGTAGTTACTAGAAATTTGTATGATCCAATCGTACGGATTTGGAGAGCGTTAAGCTTTGATTAGTGGGCCTGTTAGGAGGACTGTGACCAATGCAGCTTTGCTGGTCTATAGTATCATTCATGTCTCCAGATCTGGAGGGGGTAAGTAGTAATAACAAATTTTCCTCAGCAAATAAGATAAGCGCAGTACAACATAGTTGAGTAAGACAAAAGCAGAACCTGGTTTTTGCTTTCTGTTGAATTATCCCAGTTAATCAAACTCTCCAAACCCGTAAGAAGATCCAAATCTGGGAGTAAGGACCTTGATGAATTAAAACCTTGCTTTAGAGGTCATACAGACAATGGCTTTTTATATTGAAAAGTTAGATAATGTGATTTATTTATAGTGGGAAAAATATGTGAGTTGTTGACCTTCTTTGAAAAATATTTAGATTTCCTGTCTATCTGTATATACTAATATAGGAAGGTCAAACATACTGTAGGAGATATATGTGGAAGAGGAATTTAGCAGTAGATAACAGAAGGGCCCTTTTTCAAGGAAGAATTTGGAGGAGTGTTTGGCACGAGATGAAAAGGAGAGGGCTCCATGCATGGAAGACCAAATGATTAAGATTGGAAGTAAAGAAAAGAAGGAAAAGAGGAACCTCTGCCTGTCTGAGTAGGAAGGACCCACAAGGTTAGGGTATGAACCCAGATCTGGGGTGCCTGTAGACCACAATGATACGAAACCCGGAAGGAGAAATTACTGAGGGCCAGCATGCAGCTTTCTGGGATTATTCTGATTGTGTTCTAGGATTTATATGCTTTTGCCATTAGTAACTGTCTCCTGATAGCACCAGCTTTCAGAAGTATGTCCAACTGACCATTCTTGGTAGGTGAGGTTGAGTAATGACAGGAAAAAGATTTGCCCCACAGCACACACCAAGAGGGACATTCCATCAGCCCATCAGCCTCCCTGCAGATAAGAATTTCCCAGTGGACCCACCTCATTTCCTTGTTTGTTGTCTCACCATTAGTTGTAATATGGTAAATAATGTAATATGGTATGCCATGGAAATCATTCTACCATGAAATTAAAATTTTAGTTATTTCTATGCTGCCACTCTGAAGTTGTGGTAATGGCTATTGGAACTAGCATGGTAACCAAAGATGATTTTACCTGCTAAATATTCAGTAAGAAAGATCTTCTGACATACCACAGCACATAGCAACCCCTTTTTAGATATAGTAAATTATAAAAACACCAGTATTTTAGACAAATGATGGAATTTCCTGAACATATTAAACATCTGCTTACTTGCAAGGCACTGTAACTGGCAGTTCATGACATATCATATCATATAATATTTTCAGAGCATTAGTTGAGTTTCATCAAGCTACAGAAAGCAATAAGGAATCTCTTTTAAAGCCTAGGAAGCATTTTCAAATTGTTATTTGCAATAATAATGATGTTGAACAAAAACGTCCATTTTGGACAAAAATGTTCTCGTAGTTCAGCCAACTGTTTCACTGTTTTGCTGCTCTAGCATTATAATAAACATACAGTTCAGTTACGGCTTTTATTATCTGCTTGGAATCTCTCATGAAGTTTTAAACCAGATATAATTGTCAGTCATCGTAAAAAAAAAAAAGAAATCTTTCAATGTCATCTGCAGGTATGTGTTCTTCCTGTGGGTATCCCTGACACATGAAGGATTGATTCAGCAGTAGGGGACGAGAGGAAAAGAAGATGACTTTCTGCAATTGCTGATAATCAGCCCTGAGCGCAGTTAAGTCCAGACCAAAGCACAGCTTACTTTCTAGCAAGAGATGACATGCCCAACACAATGGTGCAGAGGGTTCTGCTGGGCCCTTTGCTTCTGCAGTAGAGAGTCCACATACAGCCGGTATATGACTCGGCCTCAGTCTCTTCTGAGCTCTGTGGGATGCCTCATAGCTCTAAGTGTTATTCTCTGGGTTTTATTTTAGTTCAGAACACAAAAAATGCAGAAGACCTGTGTTGTAGACAGAGTGGTAGAGCCGTTATGATAGCGTGATTGAAAGAGAAGACAGACGTTCCAGCATTCATCAATTTACAGTGCTGAGCACTGGAACAGCTAAGGGATGAGAATGGTAGTTACTATTGCCTCTGCTATTGAGACAAAAGTTTCCATCTGAGGAGATGTGCTGTGACATGTCCAGCAGCACTCATCCACACAGAACGGCGTAAAATCCTACTTAGGCTGGCAGAAGAGGTAACGGAGAGCATTTTGTATGATTCACTTTGCTCAGATTTAAAAAGAAAGAATAATCTATACCCAGAAGGAGAAAACTGAACACCTTTATTTCAGATTAATTACTTGTTTTTCATTAGCTAAACTAAGATTCCACAGTGATGCATCAATAAAATATCAATTACTTTTCAGCCTACCAAGGTGTCAGCTTCATGCAAGTAATGGGTTTGTGAGCAGGTATTAATATGTCTGTAGATTAACTGCTTCAGTATTCTACTCCTGTAGGACTTGCATCCCGTCGGCTTATAAATGATGAAAATTGCTGAATAGTAGTCAAATTAATTGAACACGTGCACTGATGTACTCTGCAGCTTATCGCTGAGTTCTCTCTAACTGGCTCCTTCCCTAGGAGCACCCATGTCCCTTTGTTGATGACTGTGGGTTTCCCAGGTGACTGGCTGTGCTATAAAAGACTCTTCTGTAGGTGTCTTAAATGTGCCAAGGTAAATGTCACTTTAGCACAGTAAGGTTTTATCCCAAGTTTAGAGAAATGCTTATATGCTGACAACATGGGAGCGTTTATATTGTGATTCAGGCACTTTGACCTCGTTGTGTTACAGTGTTCATAGGGCTTTAGAAATGCATGACTGTCGTCATGTCCTAGCTCCACAGTGGGCTGTAGGGCCTAAGAGAGTCAGCACTGCTTTAGTTTCCTTTCTGACACCAATTCTGGCATCCAGGGTGAATTTCAGTAACTGTCAGATTCATCATAGAGGGCAGGGAGCAGTCCCACGTGACCACAGAAGATGGTCTGGATTTTTGGTCAGTCATGGGAGCTGAGAGATCAGTCTGAATACTTTCAGGCAAAGGGGGAAGACGATCCGTGGTCCCCTACCTGCTTATTTGGCTTCCTGCAATTACCAAGGAGTTTACTTTTCGTAAGATTATCCAATTGCAGTTAGAAGTAAAAGGAGGAAATTATAAATAAATTATAAATTATGCATGTTCCATAAAGACCATTTTAGCAAGTGCGCTCTGTGAGGAAAACTCCTTTCCCTTCAGGTGAGTGATGCAAAAGTGTACCTAGTTTATGTCTCCTGACTCGATATGTGATATTCTTCTACTGCTCAGCACCACGGGACCCAGGTGACTGTGTGGCTGCCCCAAATCAGAATTGTAAAGACCCTTAGGGTAATATTAAAGGACTTAAGGCTCCCAAAACCTTTATGCACCTCTAGGATTAGATGAGACCAAAGCAAACATGTTGAGTATTTACACTTTGGAGTTGGAGGCGCATGACCAGCGGGTTTTTTTCTATTCAACTATTCTCTACATTGCAGTCAGCTAAGATGAAGGAATATCACATGGCTATGTGGAGTACAGATGTTCTGGAGCTAAAAACGTTGGAGCTGCACCCAATCTTCTTATACTTTTGTAAGGATGTTTAAGGTAAGGAGTTGGATTCAAGCCTATCTCTGATTTATATGTATCTTACATAGCAATGTGTATCTATATACTTAACTATATATTTCTATTACTGGCAGCTTTCCTTCCAGAAAATTAACAACCTCTGGCACTTACAACCACAGTTGCAAATATACAGAGATAATAAATATATCATTCAGCCTAGCATAATGTGTTTGAAATAAACCATCCCAGGAAGTATTTTTTAAAATATGGCAGCTGTCATATTTCTGTCTGAAGACAGGAGCCACTAGGGGACACCATACACCTCAGAAAAATGGGATTTCTTTCCCAGGGGAGAATCTTAAAACACATTCCACTTCTACATATCTGACTTCACCTTTCTCATGAAAGCAAAATTTGCAAAGAAAGGGCTTTCTTGTAATTAAGTTTTTCTTTCTATCTATCTCATTCATTTCCAGTGGCACAGTTGTGCATATGTTCACGACAACAGACTGAAAGTTAGGAAGCACTAAATGACAACCTCACTTCATGAAAGGTGCATTCTCTGTGAATTACCCCAGGATAAAACAAACTGTGATCAACCTTAGTTTTAAAAATTATGAAAATATCAAAGTAGTCTTCTTCGTGTTTTCAGATAGGTGCCTTTTGAGAGAAGGCCATACAATTTTAATAAGGAATCCTTTATGACAAAGCTGCAGTTGAAGCTATGATGCACTGCCATTACTTTCATTTGAGCTAGCTCTTCGCTTGAGGACTTCACTATTTGAAAGGAAAATGTTCTGTTCAGTCACTCAGCTAACTACTTACAATACATGTAAATTCTGCATGAGTTGTCGTAAAACTAACATTTAGAAAATTTATCTTGTTTCTTTGGCAAAGGCTACATTTACATAATTTTCCCCCTCTAGCCCTTCTCTTTATCACTCACTAATCCCAGGCGAATAGTAAGTGACAATACAGAGCATCTATAAAATTGAGTCCTTTGGTAGTATTAGAAACAGAAGAACCCTGAAATCCTGATTTTTAGAAAGAGTTTGGTTTAACCAGTAGACCATTTGTTCTCTGTAATGCAGCATCCTCACGTTCATGATCAGTGCTCTTGCGGGTAAAATTCAATGGTCAAATATAGTGAAAACAGACTGCTTCTAAGAAAATTGGGTGATTCATGGAAGGGATAGAGATCAAATGTTGTTCTTGTTCTTTATTTTTTGAAAAGTCAGAACCTCAGTGTAAGATGATAGCATAAGAATAAGAATTATTAAACTGTTGCCAAGTGTAACACCACAGGACAGTTACAGACTGGTGAATTCTGGCATAAGATACTGATCAGGACAGAAATCATAAGTGGGGGTAGCAAAAGCATTTATGATTTATTACCAAGTAAATCCTGCTCTTCAGTGGGATAGTACCATCTATTAAAAATGGTGTCCTGGATTTACAAAGGGTCTTTGGGATATGAGCTATCAAGTTCTTGTTCATCAGTATTTGTTGAAATATTGGAAAGTGCATAAACGTTAGGGAGAGAGCTCAGTATCAGTTATTCCGTTCACACATGTGGAACTGTGTTCTAAATCCTTCACTCACAAACACACCGCATACCAGAAATTTTCTTGCCCTAGCTGAGTGTTGTCTCTAATTACTAAACCATAAATGATAATCATCCACATATAACTGCCATGCTGAGCAGTATCTCACTGTCAGGGGGATACTGCCTTGAGCAACAATCATGACTCGTGTTTTATGTCTTCCTCAGAAGAAAAATGCTGTTAATTTATGGGCCTATCGGGAAGTGGATGTCAGTGGCTCCAGGACACAGTGGCCACTTCTAAAACAGGTTTTGTTTGCTTTTTGCTGGTGTTTTTGTTTTCAGTACAAATAGGTTTGGTCATAAATCCATATCTAATTTTTTTTTAATGGATTATATGATATGTGTCAGAGTTCACCTTTTGAACATAGGAATGGGAAATGTTTTGTCTCCTTGTGGTTTAGCTTTGGAAAACGTATTTTTAATTTTTGCTTCAGACAACTACTTACTTACACAAAGATGTAATTTTCTGAGGCATAAAATTATTACAGAATTTGGTGAAATTTCAGCAACAAGTATTCTTGGGGGCAAGTTGGGGGCGAGTCAGAAAGTCAAAAGATTTCATTTCAGACCTCATACTTACAGTTTTTAGACCTTTTGCAGTGTTTCCATACTTTATTCTTAGTATTTGTGTTTAAAAACAATGAATCTCTAATTTTAGAAAGTTTTTGAAGCATTTTAAAAACTCAAACTTGAACCTCAGATTAAACTAAATTAAGCTGACATGTTTGTTGTTTGCTTGTCATTGTTCAAAGGGGAAAAAAACCACATGGATTTTGTATGATGATAAGGTAGGGGTCCCTCCCACTTCCCAGTTAAGCAAATATTTGAAAGTTTACTCACTATCGTAGTTTTATTTATAACTTTTCCAGTGGCACTTTCCATCTCTTGTTTTTACTGACTCAGCTATCTGCAGATTGCTTTTTGAGAAGGCCTGTCCTCTGGGTATCCGTTTTCAGTGAATCTTTTTTTTCTCCTTCACATGAACACATAGCTTCTGTTAGAGTCAGCAGAACTTTTTTCTTTTTCTCCTCCCTGCTTTCCAGAAACTGCTCACGTGATTTACTTCCCTGTAATGGTCCCTTTTCCTAGACTGACCCTTTAACTTACCTGTCAGCTTTTACCTCCTTCACTTCTTCTGGACTACCATTATGTGTTTCTACTAGTTTTGCTCTTTCTTATTCCAACTTGCACAGCTTTTGTGTAAGGATCAATGCACCATTTTGCATCTGTGCCCCCCAGTAACTAGCTCTGTTTCATCATGCACAGGCTGCCTTCCTCCCCTCTCTGCTGTTCCTGATGGGTGAGATGACCCCCTGACCCACATGCAGCAAGCTGGAACTCCCTTTTCCACAATTCTAACAAAACATTCCTCCTTCGTGATTCCCAGAGGAAGTGAACAAGTTATAATAATGGAAGGAAGGCAGAAAAAGCTGCCAGTTGTTTTTACCTCTGGATGTTTTGGTTTCACAGAGGGGGGTTACTGTATTATTAGGAAAGGATGTGCTATTCTGAGATTTCAAAACAGAAGGGTAAACAATTTAAGTTTTTATTTCTGTGATTATAGATACGGGAGACGATCTGTCTCATTGGTCCTCTGGACTCAGAAACTGATTAACATCATGATAATGATTAACATAATCTGCTTTCATTTGTGGGTTTAGGGTTATACTTTGGACTGAAATAAAAGGCACGCTGACCTTTCAGAGGTTCAGTTAACCATTTTGCTTGTGACCCTATCTCAAACACGTACGCAGAGTCTCTGCAGTGTGGGGGGCTCGTTGCCATCACTCCTCCCCTCTCACAGGTTGCCTGCAGACCACAGAGATGCCTTTTTCCCATCGAAGGCAGGGAACCATGCAACGCTGGGAGCCTCACCCTACCAGCACCTCCCTGGCCCCAGCCGTGACCCTGACAGCTGCGAGCTGGGGCCACCTGCCCCAGGGGCTGCCCCAGGCCCCTGGCTGCCACAGATGTGTTATGGGATGCGGAGGTCTTCTGCAGAGACCTGCGCTCTTCAGCCCTTGGAAACCTTTGTATTTTGCCATTAATGAGCTCCAAGGACTGTTAATGAGCTGATAACACTGCTTCCATGCCCATGTGGGTTCCACTTATAGCAGTCAAAGCAAAAGAATGCTGGGTAGCAGATGCAGGGATGTTGTGTGCTCTACAGGTAAGTGCTACTGAGACACCTCACTGCAGCAATTAACAGGGAGTTTCATCTCTGGCACGTTAACATGTATGAACATCATTTCCCAGAGTTTTAGATAGGGATGAGGGCCTGAAAGGTAACTTTTGCTTTACGTTTTGTGGAGCAGATGTAGATGTAGATGAGCTCTTTCCTCCCATTTTGTAAGGTAAAAAGTTCAGCATTTTTCTTCCTTTTTCCATTCAGCCCTGCATAGATCAAAACTGATTTATCAGCGACATATCGTTACAAACAGCCTTGGAGCCAGGTTTATTCAATTGCTGTCAGAGCGGCACAGTGTTACCTACACCTCCTGTGCTATGAATGGAGTACCCCCATGTCAGAGAGCCTGCTGATGGAGGATAAGCAGCTGGGAACCATCAGGTACCGCTGTCACGTCCAAGCAGCCAGTAACATGACCTGTCCCAGGAGAAATAGGCACTGTAGTGTTACTTGATTCAGGAGGCCAAACCTGCTTTGGCTGCTCCTGCATTAAAAAAGTAAATTGTGGGGCTCTTACAAATGTCTGCAGGTCCCTGAGAAAGAAGTTATCAGACAGACAAAGAAAAGATTAAATACCCTAATGCAAAAAGCATGAAGGCAAGACAGTGAGAAAAATAACAAATTATTTATTTTTTCCTTTTTTTTCTATTGTGCTTGTATGCATGTTTTCCCCCTCTTTTATACTCCTCTGTAGGAAAAGCCACCTGCAAGTGTATCTGACCAGCAAAGACTATTGTGGCCCTGACATTTGCTTGCAGCTTCTGATTGCTATCAGCTTCCACTGATGTGTAAGCTCATCTCAGAAAGAACCATTTAAAATTAGCACTGAGATATTGTAGACATATAGTATATTGAGATAGATAGCATTGAATAAATAAAACCACAAAGGACACAAAGAAAGAAATGGCACACCAACAAATAACAAACCCATTCACCCCTATCTTAGTTCTTGACATCTCAAATTGAAAATGAAGGTTACTGCTTTGAAGAGTGTTGAACTAATGAAATTCTGCTGATGTTCCTAACAAGCCGTTGAGGTGGCATGATCTTGTTATCACCTGGGGAGAGAACTGTGATTCCTACACATTTTAGCTGGCAAAGGATGAATTGTATCCAGCCATGTACATTGATCAGTGCTGAAGGATTATGTACATTTATCCCAGACTGTTTATACCAGGTTAATTTTAATATGACAGAGCGACATAAAACTTTCCTCCTCAGTTAAGTTTGGTGTGTGGTTGCGCTGAACTGGTTAGACATTGAATAAAAATTCCCAATGCTATTTTTGCTCTGGAGATGATGTTACATTAATAAATTTTGCACATTGCATGTTGTACCTAATCAGTGTTTATTTTCCCTGGGTTATGGTAATATGAATGTGTTTAACAGCACAAGTCACCAGCATTACGCAGGGGGTGCGCATATGATTTACAGAGTACTCATACATGAATGCAAACTACTCAAATGGGATCATATTCTGCCTTAAACAATAGTGAAGCAGAGAAATGCAGGTAGCACACAAGGGAAAGAATTAGACCCTGAGATTCTCCATTTGATTCATTTATATAAAACATGGCACATGTACATGATTGTCAAAGGCTGCAGTAATCCTACACTTACTGCCCTGGTTCTGACACCTCCATGGTTATGAACTTAACATTTGGCATGTGCTTCATAAAACAATTCTGCTATTGTCAAGCTTCTTTGCACAGACAATGAACAAATTTAATGGACTATGCATGCTGTGCACGAAAATTCAGTCTCTAAGGATTACTTTTTGTTTGCCAGAACCTGAGCTATTTCCAGTACATTTGAGGACTTTCCACAATTGGAAAACAGCTAACTGTGGGTGTGGGATGATAAGAGAGAGAGAAAAAAAATGCCTGTAACTGTTAAAATTTCCACTAACAGGATTGAAGCTGTGCGTAAATGCGTCTGGGATAGCAAAAAGCATTTCACAGATACCCAGGATTATCTCTTTGGTTTTTTATGAGTAGTTGATTTGTGGCACCTATAGGAAAACATCTCTTTTTATGCATAATGGATATAAACCTACTTACTGTAACAGGAGAAACACTTCAATAGATAATCATAAGTCTTTCCTCACATTTAAAATTTCAGGGGTTATTGCTGTTTTCAGTTGTTCATATAACCTTACTGACTGTGTCTTTCAGAAGTTCTGGGATACTGCAAGTCACCACGCAAAAAGAGCATTGAGAAAATATGGTGATACAGAAAGCAAAGGAACTCTGCATGACCTCCTATTTTCAGGCTCCACTTTGGAGGCATGAGCTCCTGCTCTTACTTCACTCGATGTGGAAATGTCTTTATGGGTGAACTCTTCCAAATCAATGCTACTTCCTTCCTACTAATTTACTATTTGGCTTCTGTAATTGTTCTCATAACATCAATAATGCAAAGTCCATATACCTTCAAGTTTTCTTCAGGGAAAGGAGCATTATTCCAGTTTTACACATGAGAGGACAGACAGAAGGAAGTACAAATGCCATGTCAGTTGTATAACTAAGCAAAATATTGTTTTCATTGCAGTTATGCAACCCTACTGATTTGATGAAAACAAATGAAAATTGTAAATCAAGATGCAATGTGATGATTGGAGGCTGGAGCACCTCTCCTAAGAGAAAAGGCTGAGAGAGTTGGCATTGTTCAGCTTGGAGAAGAGAAGGCTCCAGGGAGACCTTACTATGGCCTTCCTGTATTTAAAGGGGGCCTACAGGAAGGATGAGGAGAGACTCTTTATCAGGGAGTGTAGTGATTGTACAAGGGGTAACAGTTTCAAACTGAAAGAGAGTAGATTTAGATTAGATATTAGAAAGAAATTCTTCACCGTGAGGGTGGTGAGACACTGGAACAGGTTGCCCAGAGAAGCTGTGGATGCCCCATCCCTGGGAGGGATCAAGGCCAGGCTGGATGGAGCTTTGAGCAACCTGGTCTAGTGGAAGATGTCCCTGCCTGTGGCAGGGGGTTGAAAATAGATGGTCTGTTAGGTCCCTTCCAACATAAACCATTCTGTGATTCTGTGATTCTATGATTCAAATTCTTAAGATGACATTTGTTTAGGTCCCAGCTAATTAAATTTCAAGCACTAAAGCCTGAGACAGTAATGCAAGAAAAATGATTCGCAGCCACCTAGGACAGAAGTCACTTGAAATCATTAAGCATTTTCCTCTTTGGTCTAAAAATTCCCCTGCAGCTGTACTTCTGCTGATGTAGTTACTCAGGACTTATCTCAGCCTGAGCATCCAGATGCCTACTTCTCCTTTGCTCCATAAGGGGATCAGGGAGGCTGGCAGAGGTGACGCTCACCTTCTGTGCAGTGCCTAGTGTTCAGCACACCATGAAGAAAGGGAAGCCTTGGGACCTGGTCCCTAACTCCAGTACTATTTCTATTGGATTCTTTTCTTCTTTTCAGCTCATGCCTGTGTTCTGTCTCTGTTCCCAGAACCATTCACACATTTTTGCATTGAATAGACTTTGCAATAAAGCAAACAAATTTTTCCATTTTCTGCCCCCCAGACTTAGATCCCAGTGGTTAGATCTTCTTTCCTAGAAGAAACAAAATCTGAATTTGTCAATTCTGTAGCTGAGGAGGGGATTGAGTCTTGGCCTGCCACTTTCTAAATAAGTGCTTTCTCAAGCGAGCTGTTAAGGACGGATGACATCTGTTCGTATTGCTTTAGCATCAGTATCTGAGAAAAGAGATCACTGGCTCTTTCAAATAATGTTTTACTGGTGTCTACACTCAAAGTTTCTAAATCCTGATTAAGCACAATAGCCTCTCCCAGCCCCCGAGTCACACATTCAGACTCTGGAGAACGATGCGGTTTCAGTACTGTCTTCTGCACAGTATATCTCAAAAGATGTATGTAGTCCCCTGTCCTTTTGTTTATGAATCCTCAAGGTTTAATTCTGGTTTGTGAGTTCAGAGTGGTGAGAAGAAGCCACCTAAAAGCCAGTGTCAGGCTAGTAGGAATGGGTAAGACTAGGAAAAAGGTTGGCAGCTGATCTGGCTAGGCAGGCAGAGAGTGACTCTCAGGCAAGAAAGGGCATAGAACTGAAGCTGTCCAGCATTGCTGCAGAGCCCTGAAAAAAGATATTGGCAAGATCCAGAACATGCACATAAACCATTAGATTTAGTGACTTGAAAGAGAGTCACAAAAAGTGACTGTTTAATCTTGACTATTATCCCAGCATTATAGAATAATAAGGCTGGACAAGATTTGCAGAGGTTGTATGATAATTCTAATTTTTCCCTCTTATCCCTCAGAAGAATCTCTACATAGCTTGTCTAATCTGCTCATAAAGACATCAAGTAATTGAAACAATATAACCTCCTCACATATTTTATTTTTCTTATCTCTCATTTCTAGGAACTTCCTAGCAACTAACCTGAATCTCTTTGTAGCTGAAATTCATGTCGTCTTGTTTTTGTTCATGAACCCAGAACACAGATTTTTTTTTTTCCTTGCTTCTTTACGAAGTAATGTGAAACAGGTTTTACTTTCTTAGGAACTGTTATGATATCCTCCCTCAGTTTTCTGCTCTCTAGTCAAAACAAGCCCATTTAAAATACTTTTTTTCTAAAACCGATTTTCTAACTCTCAGATCAGTCTCTTTTGTCTTCCTTTAGTGTTGTGTCTAAAACTGGACACATTATTCTAGCTATTGCTATTCTAGCAATGCTGAATTGACTGACTTAACTTTTCCTACTAATGTTCATATATCTGAACATGCTGTGTGCCTCTCCTACAACAGTATGATATGTACTCAAGTTAGCTCCACATGTATGTCAAGATTCTTTCACAAAGAACTGCTAACAGCTTGTTTCCAGCTGTGTTTCTGCTGTTGATTATTCCTTCATGAGTGTGAAATCTAGTACTTGTTCTTATTGTGTTCCATTTTTTTCAGACTGTTTCTCCAGTCTGTCAAAATCAATTTCTAATCCTGTCTTCTGGTTAGTCATCCTACTCTGTCTTCAAATAGTCTGTGAATTTTACAAGACTTTCTTTTCCATCATCTCAATTCCCAAAGAAATATTGGAGAGGGCTAAGAACAGAAACAAAGCTGTATCTTTTATATACCCTTCCATTTTGCTGAACTTGAAGTTATGTATATTTATTAATAAAAAAATTATAAACTAGAATGGTAGCTTGAAATCTAGATGTGAGGAGGCTTAAGGTATATTGCGTGGCAGGAAAAAAATGAAACCTCTGGAAATCATTTGAAATTTCAGAAGCAGAGAGTTCTCTTAGGAATTCCTGTCTGACCCTAAATTAATGAGAACCATGCTAACTGTGACACTTCGCCAGAAATAATTATCACAGATCAGATAGTAATTGCAATTAAAGATCCAAAACTGCAGATAGTACTTCTGGAAGATGCAGACTTAAGTACATGCAAAGCTTAAGTCTGTCTGCATTGATCTGCAGAAATCACTTAAGAGAGGTTGAAAGTACAAGAAGGAAAGCAAGATGTGGGTACACCAGGCAGATTGAGTGGTGGAACAGGCAGTTGGATAACAGATACTATACAGTAGAAATACTCAAATCAATCAATAAGAAGCCACAAAACCAAAGTGCACAAGAGACGGGAACATGAATGATGCCTGGAATTTGGAAAATGCTGTAAGTACAGTGAGAAGTGTAGCTTTAGAAAAATTTACAAGCTACGCAAGAGAAGCAGAAGCAGTAAAACAGAGTAAAGAGGTGAGTAGAGTGTGATAGTGCAGAATAAAAAGAAGAAACACTGCATAGAAACCCTGAGTGGCATTCATCTCATCTTCCTTTAGTAGCGGAAGAAGTGAATTACATCTTCTAAGCTAAATATGTCAAGGCTCCTTGTGCAATCAGTGGTAAGAAATAGATGTCTCCATAAAAAAAGAGATTAAATGACCCCACGGCCTGGGACATAGGCAAGTGGGGGACAGGACACTGCGGAGCCCAGTAATATCATGTATAAAATGGAGAAGGTGATTAAGGAACAATTATTCTTGTTAGCAGTTGTCAAATAATGACAGAATTTGTAACCCAGTGCAGAAAGTGATGAGAAATGCAATGGTTTGTCAACGTTTAAATTCAGGAGGAGCAGAAGCAGAAAACAATTCATAAATATGCTGCTACAGTGTCCAGAAGAAGCTGCAAATGATGGTCAGAGATATCTAGTTGTGCCTACAGTCCAGAGACAAAAGTGACTGCAAGCCAGGAGGACAAGAATCATGCAGTAAATATCACAACACGCTTGAAGCATTTAGCATTTATTCCAGTTGGAAACGTCATACACTGGAAGACAGAGCTTTGATCATATCCACTGTGGTGTCTAGAGACTCAAGAGAACAATGACAGTAAGTGAAATAAAAATGTTTTGGGAGGTCAGTAGGAGTGGGCAACCCCCCAGAAGCTTATGCCAATTGCTATTTGTAATTACACAGTTTTCAGTTGTGAAGGCAGGTGTAGGTTATACATAACCCTTCCCACTTCCACAAGCAGGAGACAGATATACTGAGGTGGTTGGACACAGAGTATCTATCAGTCCAAAAGGTGAGATCAAGAAGACTGGTCCTATTGTAAAATGCTGTTCCTACTGGAAGCCTTGCTCAAACTTGCCTGCTTTTAGGTTCTCAAATGACGTATTTGCCATTTTACATAAAACCCCCACACTCTTTATTTTGGCACATCCTTCATATTCAGCTGCAGACACCTCAATCTAGCTGGAACTTAAGCTAGAGTAAACTACTGAGTCAGCACCTTATGCTTGTCTGAGTTAAGGATAATGTCAGTATTACACACTGTAAAACCAGTCTGAATCTGTCAACTAAGCTAATAGGCTTATAAAGTTCTGGGTCCTCCAAGACTGTTAATGATGCTACGGAAATTCTCACATTTCATTCTCTGAGCTACCTTTCCACTTGATACCAGTTTGCCTCAGTTTTTATTATGTATGAAGGGATTTGCCTCTGTGTAGGTGAAGGTAGGCTGTTTATTTTTAAAAGCAGGAAATATTTCTTCAGTTCCAATGTACTGTTCTGGTGATTTCCTTTCTAAAATAACAAATGAGTCAAAACAAATACAAGAAAATCAGTGGGATATTCTGCTAGGCTAATAAAAACCAGTTCACTTCGAGAGAGTTGGCAGGCTGTTACTCGCCGTGTCTTACCAGAAGAGGTGTAGGCAAGCTGAAGCAGGGAAGACTGCTCAGAGATCTTTCCATTGCTCAAGGGGTGAAGCCAGTATAGTTGACATAGTCTCTTCACAGAGATGAAGGTAATAATAATTTTTGAATCATGCAAGAAAACATATAAGACTTTGAAAGAGTTGTAGTTTATATGTATA
This sequence comes from Buceros rhinoceros silvestris, assembly GCF_000710305.1. Taxonomy (NCBI): domain Eukaryota; kingdom Metazoa; phylum Chordata; class Aves; order Bucerotiformes; family Bucerotidae; genus Buceros; species Buceros rhinoceros. Next base: position 49,783 of record NW_010417332.1, on the reverse strand, counting down.
GGACTCATACGTGGTCTGGAACTTGACTTACAATAATGAGGTGCTGAGCTACCGCGGGGCAAGCAGTGCAAGTATTAATGGTGCTCTGCCTAAAAACCTTTCTGTTATTTGTTCAAATGTTTCATAACAGAAACGCATCCAAGACACTCTAGTACTGGAATATAAAAGGAAGTTTAGATTTATATGTATTTTTAACTTTTGTTTTTCAAATAAGAATTATTGTGGACTCCGCTGGATGAGGTTAGGGAAAAGATGTTAAAGTTTAATTGTATGAAATTTAGCAGGAGTTGTCAATGAAGAGGGAAAATAGGATGCAAATTAATTATGCCCCAAAATGCCCTGAGATAATGAGAAAACACAGGTTGCTCAAGGATTCATAGCTCTCTCATATAACTCCCTGCATAAACATATGGGAGAATCAGTGGCATGATCAGGCTTTGTGCAATGCCTCAGGTCGTGCAGTCAAAATCTATTTTAATGTTGCATAGTGGGTCATATTTACCTCTGCAAACACCTATCCCAGTGGGAATACAGGGAGCACTCTTGTTTTTTACTGTTCCTACTTATCCAGATTAGCTAAACATCTTGGAATAAAATTACAAGCTACATTACAAACTATATAAGGGAGTAAAATATACTGTTTACTGACCTTAGTTTGGCGCTGTGTTGCCATTTTATCAGTCCTGGCTAACATTTCATATTAGGACCACAACACTGGCCAACAAAACCAGTATTTAATTATCTATTCTATGGGAGCATTAACACCCATTAACATCCATCCCAATTTCACTGGATATTTGTTGTCCACCCACGAATTCAAGTGGTAACCATGTGTTAAATGCTAATGAGTATCATATAATTCACTCATTGTAATTATTGAAGATTTCCCTCAGCTGCAGCAGAAAATAAGTATCTTTTTCTTGTGTGGTTCAGGGCTTATAAAATGTGTTTTGTGCTTGTGGTATTTCACTGGTGCCCGAAATGGAAATATTCATCCACTTGGGTGACTTTACTCACTTGGGCAGCTTTATGATTATAGTACCGTGATAGAAGAGGCCTTGAAATGCCCAATTAAGCTATTCTGTAACTGCTGTGTTTCTTTTCCAGGGTAACACACAGACTGCAAAGACTGTCCCCTTCAGAGCATGTCTGAGGAAAGAACTTGTAACCTGGTCACTAAATGTGTCCTACAACTAATACAAATAAATTAAACACTATGTTTGGGCCTACAGGACTTGATGACACATGCAAGTATTTGTTAAAAAGTTATGGAATTACAAAGGGTTGTTACAATTCATCAAAATAGCTCTTCTGTCAGGAAATACAACTAACTTTAAAATGTCCACCTTCGTTTCAGTTGAGTAGGGGAAAAGCTGACCAGAGAAAAATATCTACAAAACCAGCTGAAGGGATGTGACCTTGTTTCCTTGGAAACTGGAATAAAACAACTGAAGTTGCATGGAAAAGATTGCATAATAAGTAGAAATCTGCTGTAATTTATATCTGAAAACATCTGGTCTTTCTTGTTAAATGTGATTAGTGGTATTTGAATCAAATTCAAGTACTACGTCAAATTATCATTCTTTAAGTTAGTGGCAATAATACTAATTATACGTATGAATTAATCCTGGTAGCATTTATCATCAATATTTGGAATTATTCTTATGATTGAAGAAGACAGTGGTGCATCAGGGTAGTAGAATCAAGCCAGCCATAGATATATACTCTAGTTATGACACATGGGAGCTGTTGGGGGATTCCAGATTCATCTTTCTGGACCATTTATAACCTTTGTTACCGAAACTTCTCTGGCCTTTCAGCCACAGGCTGGCCATGGCAGTGTCTTATGATCTGTGAGGAGTAGTTGCAGAGGAGTACCTCGTGGGCAAATGTCTGTGAAAGAATGTTCAATCTCATAATGTTCCAGGCTACAATACCAGTAAAACTTTAATGTGGGGGAGAATGAGATTGTGTAAGGGCTGCATGCATTTTGCTTCCTTGCCTTTGTAGAAATGAGAGATGGCTTCTCCATCCGCAGTTTCTTCAAAGCTGACTTGGAGGTCATTTCCAAGCATCTCTCCCTTCCAGCTGCTGTTTTATGCATATTATTGCTTTTCCTCAAATGGAAATGTAGGCCAAAGCCTATCAGAAAACTAACAAATCAATCCTGTTCAGTGTGGCTCATCATCAGCCTGTAAGTGTCTGCGTATAGGAATTTATTTTTTCTTTTTGGCAGCCTTAATGAAATAGGAGTCTGAAGAGTTTAATAAACATGTCTGCAGCTTGAAATTGACATCAGTGACAGTGCTACCAGATTATTTTCTGCCTAATACATTGGAAATGGGATACGCGCATCAGCTTTACAAAGAGGTGGATCAGGATTCTCCCAAAATTTATTCTGGCATCACAGCCCACAGCTATCTCAGAAGCATCAGAAACTGTATGGAAAAGGCCTTGCACAGCTCCACAGACTAAGCTTATACACTTGGCTTTTATTAGATCAGTAAAAGCTATACAGAAACTGAAGCTGTGTTCTTGATAAAGTAGATTTGTCATGAAGCCAAAGAATGTTGATAAGTCATTGGCAGTCAGACTTCTTTCTCCACACAGCTTTTGATAACACCTGCACCATTCAGTTTCTGAGACAATCTTCTTATCCAGAGTCCTGCAGGAAAGTACATGCAATCTCTCAGCGAGGGTCTGCCATTTGCTTTGCAGATTTCTAAAAAGATGGCGTATCTGCCAGGTTCCCAGACCAGGCATCTTTCACAGGTACACAAACACATCAATGTTTAGATCTTATGAGCTGTTTGGTTTTCACCAATCTCGTCCATGTTTGTAGGGTCAGAAATGATCAGGCTTCTCAAGAAGGCTACAGGTCAACCATCATTTGTTTGTTCTGAAGAGTTTTTTAAAATTTTAGTCTAGCACTACCTTATGCATTTCAGATTGGTGATTGGTATATATTTGTCTTTGGATTTGACCAGACCCAGACTGGCCCAGGTAGAAGATTGAACCAATACTGCGCATTCATATGGTGTTCATCAGCTTCAGCCTGAAAATCATGCTGATTTTTCTTTTTACATTGCCTGAGCTGAACTTGATGTAATCCAGCTTACCTGAAGCTGGGGCATGATCAGCACACACTGAGTGCTTGGATTTTGTTTATCCTGTGAAGTTCGTGATATAGATCAAGTAAAAGCCAGTCCTAGACGTGACGTGCTGTTATGTAGCAAAATACACAAACAATGCAAGAAAAAAGAAAAGAAAGTGCAAGTAAGTAGGGACAAAGAAAAGAAAAGATGTATTGACATATATTTTTCAAATAAAAATAAAGGGAAGAGGCAAATGGTTAATCACAATGAGCAAAAATAAGCGTTCAGCTATTGTCAACAGGCACTGAACTTACCTGTGTCTAGTATTTTTTTTCACAAGATGAATACTCTGGGTTTGTGTTTTATTCACTATTCTTGTGCAGTTAATGCTTTTCTAACAGCCCACTGTTAGCCACACAGATATTGTACTTTCCTCTGTAATAAGGGCATCACAGCTATCACGTGGTATTGCTCAGGACTTCATCTTAATTAGCATTGCTGAGAAGTATAGACAAAGGCCTGGGTTATGTTTGATTTTTTTTTTTCCTGTTACTTTCTACTTACTCTTTAAAGTATAGTTCCAGCTTGTGTAAGTGGTGAAGAAATTACCTCCTTCATTTCAGGAGGAATGTTGAAACTGGATTTATTTTTTACACAAGTCAAGTAATACAATGTTTACTGTTCTACAAGATTAAATTCTTTAGATAATAGAATTACAAATTACTTGCAGGTACTTTGCTATGTCAAAATGAATCTTTATTCCATCTGAGAATATTGAAATTGTGCTTAATTCTGAAGTTATACATTGCAATATAGTGAAAGATAATATTGAATTAGAACAGTAATTTGTTCTTGTGTTCTATTTGTATTCTTTCACTTCCACAATGTTAACAAGAAATGCCAAAAAAGGGGAAAGTACTTTTAAGAAATATTTTTTCATTAGTAGCAAGACATATTGGATTAGATACTATGGCAAATTTTTTTCTGTTGTAGTTAAAGAACAAAACCAAATGGTAACTTCTGAGGATTCATAGAATGATAGAGTTCAGGGTCAAAACCCACTTTTTCTAGTCACTAAACATGATGTCTGCATTACTGAAACTAAGACTAAAAGCTTCTTTGGGGAGTATCACAGAAAGAATTACCGTTTAATGAAGAAATTGTTGAGTGTTTCACAGAAAAATCAGGGGTTAAAACACCTAGTTTTGATTAAATTGTTTTCTGGAGGGTAAAACAAGAAGAGCAAAAACCACAGTTATTGTTCCTATACATTCATATTTGGCTTAATTTTATTTACATATTTATTCACAGCTAACTGATATCCAGTGTAATAATTTTGCTATTCACTTCTTCAGGCTTTACATCAAGTTATTAAATCATCTAGGTATTTGGTTTCTTAGGTATTTTTTAAAAAAACATTTCTCCAAACTCTTCACCCAGAAATCTGCATAGCCGGCTGAGCTGTGGCCTGGTACGTGCTGTGTTATGACATAGGTCTCCATCAAAGCAACGGCACAGTTCGGTGGTTTGCAAGCACTGTGTTTCAGTGTTGACTTGGTTACTGCGTGTTGACTCATGTCTCAATTCTTCAAAACCTTATATGGTCAAATAATACTGCCTGTGAACCATTAAAAAAATAAGTGTTGCCATACTTTCCTGAAGACATGGAGCAATGACAAAAGAATCACTCTTTCTTCATCCTTCCCTCATCTTCCTTCATTATTCCCTCATCTCCCACTAGGTGCTGAGAAACAATACTGCATAGGTGAGCTCTTCATTGAAAGAAAGAAAAGATTATCTTTGGTGGAACTACACTGGATAATTCAGGAGAAGATGCTGTAAACCAGCTACACTTGGGAGAGAGAAAACTTCGGTTCCAGGCTAGGACTGACAGAGCTTATTTAGTCCTGGCATTTGAACTGTCAAAGAAAAGTAGCTCAGACTTAAAGTAGGACACTGAGAACTGACGTGCAGCTTGTTTAGTGTGTTATGAAAGTATGCAGAAGAAATATTCACAACAAGTTATTGTGCCAGTAACACTGTGGTTCTGGACAGTTGACACAGACAACAAAAAAAAAAAATCGCCATTTCACAAACATGACAGTTTCCAATATTCTGCCTTTCCAAGCATTTCTAAAGGCCACATATCAATATGCTGTTACGATTTAAAAAAAAAGTTGTGCGGTTTTTTTGCCTTATTTTTATACAGATTGTGAACAGAGGTGGTTTGAGACCTTTACATACCCTTTCACTATGGGAGAGCTCAGATCTGAATGCTGATCTTATCAGTTTGTACCTAAAAGGCACTACAGTCTTTCCTGTTCTGCATCCCAGGACACTGCCACTCCTGGACAACAGGTGGCCAGAACAGAAGCAGAGGGAGTTAAGTACTTGTGCCCTGGTCCACAGAACTGTTTTGAAATCTAACTGGGATTTAGAAACCCATCTGAAGTGAATGAAAGATCATGGTGCCTGAATACTATCAGCTCTCCACTGTCTCTGGGCAGTGTATTTTGGTTGCAGATAATCTATGCCTTATATCCATGACAGCTATCCAAAGTCTATCAAGACTGATCACATCAGTCATACTGGCTATTTCATGTGGCTACATTGCCACTGAATCCCAGGACAGTACAGCACTGAAACAAATCTACTGAGATTTGCTGAGCCTCTGCCAGCCCACATAAAACCAGACTTCATTGTAGTGTGGATGCAGTACAGAAGAAGCTGAGCTTAGTGGACCTAGATCAGATCCAGAGCAACGGTGTTACTCAGACTGTCTCACTTCATCTCAGTTTAGGAAGAGGAGGCAACAGGAAGCAAAGACCCAACCTGTGCCTGTACAGTGATGCGCTGTGGTCCATGGACCCTTGGCAGTCCCAAGTCCCGAGTCCAGACTAGGACCATGTGCAGACAACTATGTGTCAGGAGGTGGTTTTTGAGTGCACCACCCCTTTAGGTTCCTCTGGTTCCTTGGTACAGACATCTGCTTCTGAAGGAAAGAAACCCTGTTCTCTGAGAGCCCTGCTCTAGGTGCCCAGAGATGAAGAACGCAGCGGTTGTGCCGGCAAACCCTTTGTGGATCTGGGAATGGACAACTTGGCTCTACAGAACCTGTGATTTGCCACATGAGTCTGAACTATTGAGATAAGGAAATTAAATTTAAAATTGGAGGGATAGTCCACCCCATGGGTGAGGGAAGGTCCTGGAAAATAATCATGTGAGAAAAAATTTCTTTTGTGAAGGGCAGACATGTTATGAATAATTCCTTCCAAACCAGTAAGAGGAAACTCTCCATCTAGCTATCATATGTAAACAGGCATTTTCAAATCATGCTTTTAAGCAGAAGTAGGAGCATGCTATAAAGCTCAGATCCATTTTTTACCAAATAGAGATAGTACTGCTCCAGTTCTCAACCATCCCTACCTCTTCTATACAGTTTCTGCATATTAGAATGATTTATCAAACTCTGTGAAGAACGAAGTTTGAGTCTGTTTTTCTTCATTTGGCTTGTGAGTGTTTTTCAGAAGGGGATCAAAACAAACCATATCCTGCCCCTGTGGAAAATACATTTATACTCAAGATATGCAGAACAGGATATGACAAAATTCTGGAGAAAAAGTGCAGCACTGCTGATACATGAGGTTCTGGTATAAATCATTCCTCAGCTCTGGGATTCATGTTGGAAACTGCTCAGATAGATGATTTGATGCTTCTGAACTCTAAAGAAATAAAGAGAAAGGAGAACAAAAAGACACTGATTCACAGTGAAAATGAGGTCATGTATTTACACTGAAGGAGTCAAGTCTTCATCAGGATCTGTCATTGCAATTTATAATCTACTTTGCATTTTATATCCAGCAAGTGACAAAATTAAGATACAGTTATTTTTTCAGAGCTTTCCTGTTTGGTCATGGGCTAAAACTTCTTAGTTAGGTTTGCTAATTTCTGTTGTTTCTTTGCCTTTAATCTGAAGCTTATTTGTGCATGGTCTTTTTGTTGAAGTAACACACAAGAGCAGCAATTTTGTCAAGACTAAATCTTAATAGGTGGCATAGGTGTATAAAAATAAAGCATTATTCAAAGGGGACACAAACTGCTTCTGACAACAGGCATCTATGTGATCTTGATCTATTTTTAATACAAATTTCATGTCAGTGCTCCTCAGTTCTTGTTATGCTTTTGCCTATAGCTCTATGCTATAGGCAAGAGCGATATAAAAGCATTAATGGAAGCAGTTTTTCTCCTTTTCCTAAATCTTTTCACACTAGAAAGAACTTGGAAGATGTATTTGTTCCTCACTGACTAATATTGTCAAAGGGATTTCCCAGTGATGAATTAATGATGTTCACAATCAGCAGAAGACATATCTCACTCACCTCGTGTTACACTGTAACATCATTCCAGATGCCATTACTTGCAGCTGTGCTTTCTCATTACAGTAGGCATCTTCTCAAAGTTTAATCTAATGAGGAAAACCTAATGTTCCTGTCTTGCAGCAGAGAATGGCTAACCCCATTGAAGAACATGGGTAGGTCCTGAGAGTTACGCAGTTTCCTCAATAAAGTTTTAACTGCTTGGCCCTGGAATTGTACCTGAAAATTAAGTATTTAGGTTCCACGAACAGCACTTGAGATGTTATTAGGGCAATGTTCACACTGAGCTCTGTTCCTGGTGAGGGCTAATAGAGAGGGGCTGTTGAATGCTGAATGCTCCTGAACTTCTGTTACTGCAGGCACCTCTTATGATGTGATGAAGCTTGGAAACACCTACTGAGAGTGGATGCTTTCATCTCTGATGCTTGAATTATTAAATAAGGCTGACATCCTTTATAATGGTTTAGTAGAACATGGGTACACTAAATCCACTCCAACGTCAATTTTCCATCTCTCAGGAAAAAAAAACAAACCTAAATAAAACTTAGGTAAAGACTCAGGCCTCAAAATTTATCACACTATAGCTACTTTTCTGGATTCTTTAAGTTGAATATGGGTGCTAAAATGCTTAGAGCCGTTTGACCAGAAGAAAAACTTTAACTAAAGTGCCTGAAGTCATGTTTTAGGTTCCAGCATTCCTAGTCAAAGCAATCCTTTAGTACAAGAGCTTAACAAGAGTCACATTTCTTTCATTTTGGCAGAATGTGGAATAGTGATGATAAAAAATAAAAAGGATATAGCAGAATAGAAAACTTCTAAAACATAAGAAATAAGAAGCAAACAAAATCTATTAACCGAGGAAGTTATAAATGCTTGCCTAATCATATAGTCACAGCTTATGAAGTTCTAAAATCCACAGTGTCTAATGATTCCTAGTATTGTAAGACAAGCACGAGAATATTGAGGACAGTTTTAAACAAAGAAACTATGTCAGCATCAAGAATTGCCTAAGGCAGCTGTTCCAGATGTTCATATTGTAGGACAGAGAAGCTTTTACAGATCTCTCAGCATTTTCTTCTGTCTTTGTATGAATATGTGTTTGGGTGGTAAAGGAAAGCTGCCTCAGATCTTTCTATTTTCTTTTCCTTCACAAGGCATTTGACACATTTTCTCCCATGATCTTTGATCTTACTGACACAAGCATCTGAAAACATCCTGAGAGAGCAGTATGCAGTAACAGAGTTAATTTACCCATTGAAATGACTTCATCCCTAAAACAGACTCTTCCATATGATCTTCCAGGTATACAAATTCCTAACTGAGTCATTGTAGAGCAGTAGTGGTGTGTTGGATTTGTGTCTAGCAGGATTTTGGTGACGGGGAGGAAGCTGCTGAGTTGTGTCTGTTGGATTTTCGGTATCAAGGGAGGGGGTGCTGGCATGGCTTGTGTAAGAAGCTTTGCGAAGCTCCCAGCTCTAAGTTGGCCCCACCTCTGGTCAAGGCGGAGCCAATCAGCACCTCTGCGATAAACATATTTAAGAGGGAAAACCTGTTTGGCAAGGGCTTTCATTTTGGAAGCTCTTTTTTGTTTTGGTGAGGGGTAGGACAGAGAGAGACAACCCATGTGGACAACCAGCTTAGTGAGGAAGAAGGGGCAGGAAGACAATCCAGAGTGGCCATTTCCCTTTGACCTGTCGAGATAGCAGGCTGTATGCAGCCAGTGGAGAAGCCCACACTGGAGCAGTCCTCGGAGCTCACCAGTGGAGAAAAATTCCTGAAAAATGCTGTGTCTCTGAGGGAGAGCCATTCTGGGGCAGTTCATCGCTGGGAGAACTGCTGCCCATGGGAGACTCCCATGCTAGTTGGAGTTGTTCATGGAGGACTGTCTACTGTGGAAGGAATGCCACGTGGCCACAGGCAAGACTGTGAGGTGTTTCCCTTGAGGAGGAAAGAGCGATAGAAGGAACATGGGGTGAACTGGGACTGACTGCAATCCCCATCCTCTGCCTCCTTCTGCATCTCATGGTCATGAAGAGGTAGCAAAGCTGGGCCCAGGAAAGAAGGGAGTGGTGGGGAGAAGATGTATTTGTGATCTTGTTGGTTTTTCACTGTCCTACTCTGATTTGGTTGGTGATTTAGCAGTGATTTTGTTATTTAAATTAAACTGATTTTGCTTCCCTAAGTAGAGTCTGTCTTTTGCCTGTGACTATAATTGGTAAGTGAGCCCTCCCTGTCCCTTGTCGCAGCCTTTAAACCTTTTCTGTATTGTATTTTTAAACCTTTTGTTGTATTTTCTCCTTTCTGGAGTGAGAGAGCGGCTGTGTGGTGCTCGGTTGCCAACTGGGTCTAAACCATGGCAAGTGGCAATGAAGTTACTAAATGCAAAGTGTCGGACTAAGATGGAGGGAAACTTGTACATGAAGAATGGCCTTGCAAACACAGAGAAAGATTGCACACAGTACGTTGTAAGACTGCATAACGTCCTTATCCCTTGTCATAAGCACATGATACGAACTGTCAGTCAGCTGTAAGCACCTTGCACCTGAGCAGGTAAGGGTTCTCAAAGCTTTTTTCCACCAGCTTCAGCAGTTTACGTTTACTAAGCTCAAGTGAGGCTAAATGAATTTTCCAGATCACCCTTTTAGGTGTGTATTTCCACCCTTCTCCACAGAACACACTCAGATCCAGCATATCTTCATCTCCTGGGTTTGCCTTTCTCAGTAACTCACATATTAATAAACTGAAAGAAACATTGTTGTATTTTCAGTTTATTTTCCAGTTTATTTTTCAAACCTGTTTGCTGTGACCTTTTTTCATTTGCTTGAGCTGCCCTTGTATTACAGGGTGGTACAAAACCTTCATAATCTATAAAGCAAAAGGAGAAACTGAATCACTCAGTCTTCTTGCATATAAGAAGGTGAATAAGAGACAGAGAGTGATAGACAGGTAGATATGTAGCAGAACAAAGGGTGGGAGGAGGGGTGGAAGGAAGGAAGGAAGGTTAGTTGTGGATGTTCCTAAAAATAGAGTTTACAGTAGACAGATAAAATATATTACATAATTTCATTTTTAAAACTACTTTATATTCATCTAGAGAGCTTGCTCTTGACGTAAGTAGCAAATATATATCTTCATAAGTCCGATGTCAAAGTTTGTCTTCAGTGTTATTAAACAAAAGTCTTACACAAGTTTTCAGCATTCTGACAGTGGTTATATTCAAACAATTAGTCAATAACAGAAGCAGAAATTTTGCAGATGCTGGACAGTATTTCCTGTATTTTTAAAGATATATTTTATCTTTATGTCAGGTAGAAAAATATGAGGAATGTTATTGTAGTCCCTGTTTTTAGCCTTCCTTTCCTTTAGAAGACTAAAAGAAAATCACTATCTCCTATAAGTGTTTATATTGCAACATTAAAGAACAGAGTAAAACAAGGTGACCTATTAGTTTGACATTTAAAATTACTTATGGTCAGTTTAGGATTTTTCATTTGAACTTGTAAAAATAACCGGTGATCAAAGAGAAAATCATCTTTTGTTTCAAAATTTTAATATCTTTTCAGTTTAGCACATTTATCTTTACACCTTTCCATTTCTGACTCCTGATTCCATGTTTATTCTTCTCAAACAGAGATATCCTGTCACTCTCCCACTCTCCTTTCCCATCTCCCTCTGCTCTAATATTTGTCCTCCGACTGCCCCAGTCTCCCCAGGTCGGTTTAGCTCTTCACATGTACCTCCATTCAGGCTTGTGGACTTCCCACAGAGGTTCAGTAGTTACAGAGAGAAAACTCCAACCAGAAATGTTTGGGGTCGATAAAAATGGATGAAAGCCTTAGGGCAGAAAGCACAATGTAATAAGGATAGCCTCAACAGGGTGGTCTGCCCATCACCACAAAATTTTCTAAATCCTCCGAGAACTTGATCCTTATTTTGAGAAAAAATTCAACAACCAGATCATTTTAAATTGGCAACCAGAAAAAAGAGTAAGTATGAAAAGCCCTAATGCAACTCACAGCTGGACGTCTCAGAGTCACCTTTTGTTTTTCAGGTGTGCATATGCTTCCTTAATGGTTTCAGTCTGCAATGGAAAATATTAGTAAAAGCTACCAGGGTTTTTATTCAGTAAAAAATGCATCTTCCAGTGAATCTGTCCAGGTTAGTTCAGTTTTCTGTGAACTTTTTGCAGATTTTGAATCTGGTATGACAAAAGGGTTTGTATGTCATGATGCATTGACAGCCTCCATCCTTCTGCCCCTTGCTGCTTGTGACAGAGAGGTAAGAAAATGGAGAGGGTAGACATAGGAGGGGAAAGACAGAGTCTTTCATTCTTGTCCTCGGGTGCAGTTGTCTGGTGCTGTCAGTTGGTGCTGTCAGGGGTAGACTAGCTGAACCTCCAACCCAGTACATTTCAGAAGCAGGTTAGAGAGTGGTGATGAGTATTGTGGCATTCTAAATAATCAGCAACAACAGCCAGGTTACATAGAGCTGTTGTAGGATCCCTCTATCACAAAAGGACCAAGGTTTTTAATGACAGTCAAACAAATTTGTAGCTCAGTGTAATTCCAGTCCCTTAAAGCCAGGAGAAACAACATCAGCTTCTCTGGATTTGCAAGCAGTGCTAAGTTTACTGAGTGCTGACTGCATCTTTTAGTCATTTGGCAGCTATTTTCAGCAAACCAGAAACTGAGATTGTGGAATGGAATTATGGTGGTCTCCTTAAAAAAAGACATAAGGCATGAATACCACATCTTTTTGAAATGTGACAAGCACTTTTTTGTTTTCACTTTGTGATACAGGAAATTTATAGTCTCATTTGTGGAAGAATATATAATTTCAATAGAATTTTCAGAAAAAAATATATAATTTTACATTTATTTTATCTTCATGTGCAGAACGTTCGTTAACAGGTGTTAATCCTTCAGGTGTGGGTGAAGAGAGTAACAGCACTGGTTTAGCAGAGGGATGGCACATAATACAGAGTGATTTGTTCATCAATTTGAGATTTATACACAATTTAAAAGGTTACTGAATTTTCTGATTTCTGTACTGTCATCAGGTACCTTTTCGGTGTACAACATCATGCCTCAGACTTGATCTCTTCAATCTTCCCTATTAATGTGTTGTTCTTTTAAAGTATTTTCTTTTTTTCTTAAGGAGTATTTTAGTTATTTGTCCATTTTTGTTATCACATGAATTCAATTTCTGTCTGGTTCTAGATATTAAGCACTACATCTACCACTGCCTCCAATAGTTTGATTTTGTGACAGATGACACTGAAGTTAACAGTTTCTGCATTCTCATTTCCATGCCATATGTATGGTGGGTATTCCTACTCAGATCTTCACACATATCTGATGGTAATTAAAGGGTAAAGAATACATTAAAAAGTGCTAGAATTATTTAGTTCTTTCTGCTAATGAAATGTGTGCAAATAATTTGCTGTGTTTTCAGATTTATCATTCATTATTTGTAATTATCAACTAAGTACCTTCTGACAATTCTTTCTATCTTCCGTAATGTTGTTGAGAGTATTCATTGGTCAAAAGCAAGCTGGCTTGACAGGGTGCATAAACACATTTCTGTTCAGTTAAAAAGCATATTTTATGACACTTTGGTCTGAATATCTGAAATTTTGCATATTTATTTTTTAAATATGCAGTATATGAAATATACAATAGATGTTTAATATTCAGGTTTTGAGTGAATTAATGTACTTCAGTTGATTTAGCAGTTAGTTGCTTTTCTAGACTTAGATCCACAGAATAGTTCAGGTTGGAAGGGACCTCTAAAGGTCATCTGTCCAACCCCCCCTGCAGTGAACAGAGACATCTTCAACTAGGTCAGGTTGCTCAGAGCCCCATCCAACCTGGAAGGTTTTCCGAGATGGGGCATCTACCACTTCTCTGGGAAACCTGTTCCAGTGTTTCAACAGTCTATTTTTAAAAAGATTTTCTTCCTTATAACCAGTCTAAATCTACTCTCTTTTAGTTTAAAACTGTTACTCCTTGTTCTACAGCAACAGGCCCTACTAAAAAGTTTGTTCCTCTCTTACTGATATGCCCCCTGTAAGTACTGAAAGGCACAATAAGATCTTACCAAAGCCTTCTTTCTCCAGGCTGAACAACTCAACTCTCTCAGCCTTTCTTCACAGGTGAGGTGCTCCAGCCCTCTGATCATTTTTGTGGCCCTCCTCTGGACCCACTCCAACATCTTCAGTGTCCTTCTTGTGCTGAGGACTCCGCAGCTAGACACAGTACTCCAAGTGGGGTATCACCAGAGCTGAGTAGAGGGGCAAAATCACCTTCCTTGACCTGCAGCCCATGGTATGGTTGGTCTTCTGGCCTGCAAATGCACGTTGCTGGCTCATATGGAGCCTTTCATCCACCAGTATCCACAAGTCCTTCTCCACTGGGCTGCTGTCAATCTCCTCAACCCCCAACCTGTATTGATACTGGGGATTGCCCCAACCCATGCGCAGGACCTCACACTTGGCCTTGTTGAACCTCAAAATGTTCACGAGCCCACTTCTCCAGCTTGTCCAGGAGCCTCATCTTGTGGTTTTTGTTGTTGTTGTTTGTTTGTTTGCGTTTTTGTTTTTGTGGGGATTTTTTATGTAAGCAAAATGGTTTTTGCAGCAAACATCAGCCATTGTGTAGAGCTGGTTTGTTTAGAAATTGCACTCTGTACAGCTATGAAAAGTTCATCTGGAAGAGGTGGGCTAGATTCCTCGCAAAGGATGCCAAGGCTTCTGATTGTTGTCGCTTTCACATCCCCGCAGGGCCTTAAAGCTTTATTCTCAGGTTTGTCCTAAATATTCTGGTACAGAGCAGTCACTGTTAAAAGGTAACGGTATTAGGTTCCTCTTCATCCCTTACATGCTCCTTTCCCCAGCACTTACTAGCTTGTTGTTTTCCTGTTGAAATCTCACTTTCTCAGTGAAAAGCCCCTCAGAAGAGGTCTCATTCAAAGTAAGAAAACAAGAGATAGGAATCTCTAACTGGATCAAAAATAGGTCTGTAAGACTCTGGGAGGTCCCTGGTAGTGAGCAGAACGAGTCCCAGATGGAGTAAGGGCCACTTCAGAAACTTGGTTTATCCTACCATATCCTTTGGTAGGATATTGTCTGGATTCTCCACAATGTGAGGTCACAGTCTGCTGCTTTCTGGAAGATCAGCTGTAGTCAAACACATGTTGCTGTCCTCAAAAGAAGAGAAAGCAGGTGATATGTGAAGCCCTCACAGGAAGTCATACCAGGCAATTTAATCATCTATTCTGACTATATACGAACCTATAACGATGACCCAAAACCTAATAGTTGCCTAGTTACATTTTTGCTTACAGATCTGAGCACTCATTTACGTCTGAATTGGTGTCTTTCGGTTTCTGGGCACCTCTCTGGAGCTGGCTAGCTAAACACTGAAATATGTTTTTCTTTTTCATCCAGGCCTACAGATTCTCCATTACTTTCGTCTCTGTGTAGCAGAAAGCCTAGTGGTACTCTGATTTTTCTAACATAAGATTATTGTTGTTGTCATTGTTACTATTATTACTATTATTAAATAATTTTTTTCTGTGCTTATCTGTAAATAATTACAATAATTATATCTACTGAATTAACACTGCTTAAAAATTAAAGCAGGAAAACCCAACCCCAACACAGTGCAGTTTTGGGTCTGTGCCTGGATAATCATTAATTCTGCCAAGAAAAGATGGAGTGTTTTGGTTTTGACACAGTAGAGGCTAAGCCAACAATTATGTAAGGTAACCTCGTTTTCATGGTGAGTGCATTTGAAACAGTGTCTCTTGCAAAAGAACAGAGTGCGAGTTTACTAGATGTTCGATAGGAGAATAAAGCAGGAGATTCTAGGCTAAACCTTCCTCTCAGAGCTTAATGATAGGTCTCAGCTGCAGCCACCCACTCTATGCGTGTGTATTTCACACCAAAAGGTATTAGGCCTGAAAGGAGAGTAAAATAATGTAGCTGTAATGCAGTTTATGACTGTGAAGGAAAATTTTTGCCCTAAGTTTTAATGCTTTTTTTACCTTAAGTTTTAAAATGCACGGCACTTTCAGAGTTCCTGAATTTTTCACATTTCTTCCTTAAGCCAAATGTGTTGTTAAATATTTCTCACTCTAAAACCTATACAGATGTTCTGCAACCTTTTTTGTCTAAATTAACTGTTCACTTGAGAATGCTATTCCAACAAAATGAATGTTTTTCAACAGAGTATTCTGGTGGCACCATGTTTTACAGCTCTGTGAAATGTTTTTCGGTTGTATGTCTCCTTTAGTCACTTTCAGAAACATCTTTAATGCCCATTTTAAATCTGTTTTGCCTGAATACTTGAAAACACCATGTTGAATTTACAAAATGAAAATGGTTGTCCCATAGAATATTCTTCCAAGCATTTTGCTTCTGAATGTGGTAATCTTAAAATGCATTTTATTTCTTCTTTTTTTTTTTTTTTCCCCTTCCCACTTTGGCTACAGAAAATAACATTTGGGAAGTTTTAGTAGGCAATGAACTAATTTTCTAACAAAGGACGCTTTTCTGACAGCTAGCAAATTACTGATTGATTTCCTGAACACATACAAAAATGCACTTTGGAAAAAAACCCCCACAAAACATTGGTACACAAATTCATTAATTGTTTTCAAAATGTTCAAATAGTGCACAACTGGTTTAAGTAGGTAAACGTTAGAAAAGTTTGGAGCAAATTTCACTCATCTGAATTTGTACACGTATAGCATTCTTCATATAGTTCTTCATGCAAAATTCATATAACTCCAAAATGTTAGAAATACAATTCTGCAAATATGGATGTATTTCTGAGGTAATTTTAAAACAGAACAAATCTGGGGCAGCATATCAAAAACCCCACATCTGAATCACTACTCTGATTTCTGCAGTTGTAGACATATCTCTAAGATCGGCCATATCATGGTTATACAGATCCTTCTGAGCACACAAGAGTTGGCAGTCACTAATGTGTTGCACACTTATATTTTTCCGAAGGATTTTTAAATTTCTAGCAGAATTTTATGATTAATGATTATTTTGTTGGGCATTAGCCAGACCTGAGAGAAACCAAGATAAGCTAACAGATCTGAGCTTTTTGCCCATAGGTCAAATTAAATGACTTAAGCATGTAAACAGAGAGAGTTTTACTTGTATACGGGGAATGCAGGAGCTTTTTTGTGATTATTGTCTGCATGTTGCAAAATTAGGTTATAAGTAGTTTCCACAATTATAAAAAAGCTAAAGCCCCAAAAAGGACAGATTCTGCAGGTGTAGGCTGCCATTATAGAGACGGAGTCAATCGCACCCGGGATCATAGAGACAAACTAACCTCATCCTGTCATTGTAGGCACATACCTAATCCAACACCTACTGTGTGGACATCTAATGCTGGGTGAGATGAATCCCACCCTGGATGTTGCTTCGGTTACATTCATCCTGCTTCACTCTGAACTGGCATTTGAGTCCACCTTTCTGTGTGTGAATTCAAGGCTTTGTTCACAGGTCCTACAAGGAAAAGCAACTGAAATTCATGCTGTCTCCAGGCATGAACCCAAAATGTATTTATTTGCATTGCAATCACCCCTGCAAAGATACTGTTTCCTAGACTGTTACTGCCAGACCATCACCTCAGGCAGACTGAGCTCGGGTTCCTGTGTAGCCGTATGTTCCTGTATGTGCCTAAGCTGTGGGATATTGCATGTGGAAATGAAGAGAGGGAAGAGCTGATGGATTTCCTAGCTCACTCTTTGGTATAGTCTCACTTTGCTGCATATGCAAATTCTATAGTGAGTAGAGACTCATCGACGCTGCAACTCATCCTAGTTATTTAAGGATGTAAAAACTAGTATGTAAACATAGAACTAGGATGTAGAACTAAAAGTGTCATGAGCTGGATTTATTTTGTCAGCATCAGTTGCAATTTTCCTTTGGGGAAATCATCTGGCAGCTAGGTTGTGTTCGCTGCAGGGCACGTGGACGGAACAATTTTACTAAAATCACACTTTGTAGTGCTTCATTATTTATTATTATTTTCCAAGCAGTGATTATGAAGTCTAATATGGAGAATTTTATAATAGAAGAGGCTCTTTTTGGTTTGTTTTTTTGTTGCTGAAATTCCAGAACAAATAAGTGAACTTCAGCATCCTTGAATTTCTTTATGGCATTCCAGAATTGGGTTGCACCAAGTTGCTGCTTCCCTATTAAACTGACGAATGTAATTTGGCCAGCACAGATGTCAAATAAATAAATAAATTGTGTTTATTGTCTATTTCTCAAAAAGTATGCGACTTTCCTAATATGTCTTTTTGTGGCAAATTGCTCCCAACCACAGCTTTCATCTTCACGGATAGATTTCACCAAAATGTAACTTTCTCTCTTATCCTGACTTATATGAAAAAGTACGCATTTTCTTCATTTTCACTTTCAGTATTTGGCTCTTAGCTACTCTTTCAGAAATGATTTAATTTTTCTTTTCCTTTTATCTGGTGCTGATTTACACATGTGAAAGCCATTCTTGAACTTCTGACTCATGCCCAAAGGCTGCAGCTCTAATGAATAATAGACACAAATATGAATAAGAGGGGAAAAAACCCCTTATTCCTTACAGTAAAATATGACTGGTCAACAACCTCTAATTCCCAGTCACCATTTATTAACCCCATTTCTGGGAAAGGTTCCATCAAGCTACTCAGATGCCTGGCTTGAGCCATCAGCCAAATCTTCAGCAGTCTTGATGATCTTCTCTTTGGACACATTGAAGTCAAAGTCCTGACAGATTAATTCCAGAGGTCACTCCTGTTCCTAACCTCTGGTTAGCAATGTATAAAACAATCAGCAACATATGGAAATGTATAGCTACTCACACTACTGTGATCTGCTTAGACAACACAACAATGAAAAACCGCTTAAAGCTCTGATTGCCAGCACAATACCAAACTCATCACTAGTTTGCTACCACAGCACAGAAACAAAAAGACAGCTAGGAATAACGCAGATGTTCCATCAGGTTTTTCCGGTATGCAAATTAATAATTACCCATTTATTTTTTTCCTGTTACCTGTAGACGTCTTTGTTTTCTTTATAAGTCATATCAGATCCAAGTGATCTTTCCTTCCTCAGCTCAGAAGACTGTCAATGTGTAGGTAGTTCTTAAAGGTACTGTATGTCAGGAAGATTGTCTCAGCAACTAGAAAGCATATAAAGACATTTCTCTTTGCCTTCCATAGTCATCTTGAACTTTTCCTTCATAGGCCAGCATTTTGGAAGGAGTAGGGACGGTCAGAATACGGCGCATGCGTGCCTACATGCACGAGGGGAAGAGACATCTTACATATTTCAGTTTTCTGCTGCCATGCCTTCACAGACTGGCACCTATCATGTCTGCAGAGACAGAAAATAAAAATGCTGCCACCCATCATGTCTCTCAATGAACTCTAGATGCATATTTTAAACCATTCACATTCTTTCTATTAAAGTCTCTGTTGTACTAAGTTATGAATACTTTTTGAAAGCAGTCTGTTACTATGAGACTGCACACTCAGAAGAATGAAGTCTTTTGTGTCCGAATTGATTGTTCGTGGCCAGTTTGTATAAACTTACGTTGTTTAAAGTGCGGCAAACATTTTTCTTTACACCTGAATTCTTAATGGCAAAAATGAAACAATTCTGCTCTTTCTTGAGTAAATTTCATTTAGTTTCAGAAAATATTTAGAGGATCTTTATTTGAATAGTGAAAGTAATTCCACTTGGACAACTTGCACTCTATGCAGACTTGGGGAGACTTTCTTTCCCTTTCAGCATCTTGATTTTTCATGCTAGCCCAGATACTTAGAACATCCTATCTCATTTCTGTAAAAATAGGGGATTTCCATCTATTCTGAGTGTGGCTGATAATTTGACTTCAATGCATGCAAGCCTCAAAGGCTGTAAGACCTATCACGTCACCAAAATGCCAGAGAATATCAAGAACTGAGTAACCTGTCAGCAGCCGTTGAACATGTACACCATGAATGAAAACCATTTGTTCTACAACTGCAAAATGAAATGCTGTCAGTGGCTTCAAAGCATATCTTAATTTCTAGTGTTTATTTTGCATAGTGAAGGCCAGCATTTTAAAAAGCTGATTATGATATATCAGCTTCATCAGAAAACAACAGAAAAATAATTAATTTTAAATACAGGCACTTTTTTGTTTGTTTTTTGTTAAAGTTAACGCAGACAGGGTACTTCAGTGTTTCACACATCCTGAAACAGTTTCATTTGTTGTGTTCATGCTGTGGCCAGGCTTCTTCTTGCTAGTTCTCTGTGAAGCAACAATTGTTTCTGTAAATGTGGACTAGTTTCAGCTGGATAAACCTTACGGGATATCAATAGTTTTATCAATAAGTCTCACCTTTTACCTGAGGCTCTTTTCAATGGTAAATAACAAATAATTTGAGAAATCATTTTCAAACATACAATATAGATGTTCTTTTCTTATACCCGTTCACATTATGCACAAGGTATTATTTTAATTTTCATTCTTCTTCAGATAAGATTCAAAAATTCTGCATCAAGTGCTGTAAGGACAACACACTAAAACATTTAGTAACTGCAGAACTTGGTGTGTGAGTGCTATGTGTATGCAGGCAGGTGGGTTGTTTACTCCTGTCTTCGTGATTAGTCATATAACAGTTTGGTTTTCTGTTTGGAACAGGTATATTTCATACAGAATATTACGACACAGCATGATAAAAAGACTGTGGGAAACTGTAAGAAAACTGGAAATCAAAGAGAACTAGACTATTTTATAGTATTTCATACCTTGTTCCATCTTCTTTTGCGTAAGAGAGCATAGCATTTGGCAAGCCAGTCTGGAAACGAAGGCTTTCTTCCTCAGAGGAGACAGAAGAAAATAGGCAGACTCGACTATGCGAACTATCTATCAGAGTCTCAATTTAAATTTTTTTATATAATGTTTTTTCTGTATATAAGTAATATTTGTGTGATCAGTATATGGAGGTATCCGTACACAGTTCCTTTTTCCTTATTACTGTTTGTTATTTGAATTTATCAGTACATTTCAGTCACATTATATCAACTCTTTAGGCATTAAGAATATTTCTGCATTAAATTTCTATCTTCACAGAAAGAACAGACTGTATCTGAAGAACACTAGTGGCACTTAAAACCAAGAGGGTCATTAGTGTGTGAGCAGAAGAAAACCAGCAGGTGCAGAAAAGCACATGATTTGGAAATTTCATGATTAGTAGACAATGCTGTTGCACCAGGATAAAATAAAAAGAAAAGAGAGTGGACCATGCTGATGTTATCTGTTACAGAGCACCTGGCATCAAACCAAATGAAAAAACTAACCACCTCAGCAGCTAACATAAATCTGTATTGATTGAAATTCCAGGGCTAACGAGAAAAACTACAGTTTAAGTTTGTATCTACCATCTACACCTACACAATGACAACAATGTCTGCAATACAGAGAGATTAAAAGCCCTGAAACCAGAAAACACTATGGAAAACCATGTGAACTGGGAAAATACCACATGTGGCTGAAATATGAAACACAGACTCCTAGACATCACCAATGACTGTTTCATCCTCTCACTGGCCTGCATCCCATTTCAGAAGATGTAAATTTTTGACTGGTTTTCGGTAGCTCCTAGGACCTTGTTCAAAATCCTACAGCTGAAGAGGTTGCCATTCCATTGATTCACAGCTATCACTAAATTGATTAAACAATCTTACAGGCCTCAAAAGGCCAAAGAA
Organism: Buceros rhinoceros silvestris; assembly: GCF_000710305.1. NCBI lineage: Eukaryota > Metazoa > Chordata > Aves > Bucerotiformes > Bucerotidae > Buceros > Buceros rhinoceros. Next base: position 28,526 of record NW_010417332.1, on the reverse strand, counting down.
TTTAATGAACATGAAGGTAATTGGAGGTAAGAACATAACTGACATAAAAAGAAGGAAACTTGTTAAAAAGAGGCTAAAAAAAAGCAGCTGAGAGAATTAAATCTTTGCAAGCTATACCAACACAATTAAGGATATCAGGCTGGAACTAGGAAGTCAAAATATGCCAACGAATACAGTCTTGAGAAAGAGCAAAAGGAAACTGTCAGGACTGAACAGCAGAGTAAGGGAAGAAGGTTCTTAGAAGTAAAATGGCATTCTTTCGGAAGCTAAAGTCTGTCAAACTGTAGAAAAGTGAAAGGCTCATAAACTTGGGTAGATACAATATGGAAATAAAGTAGAGAAGGCTAAAAAATTACTGTAGGAACAACTAATAAAAGGAACAAAAAATTGTAATGAATCATCAAACACTGCAGGAGTCAGAAGTCTGCCAGACAACTGTTGATGACCAGGAGACAAATTCATACATAAACTCCCATTCTATTTTCATAGTTCCTCACTCACTATTAACTCTACTCAGGGATGTGATTCGTCTTCCAGTCTTATAACTTACTCTTCCCTCTCTTTCTCCCTTTCTCCCTTCTGACAGAAAAGCCATATAATTCAACATAGTATGAATTTATCACAGCTACATTCCTAGAAATGGTTTTCATGCTCAACTGATGTTGATTAATATGGAGCTGGAGGTAAATAAATCTAAAAAAATACAAAATAGACTGCCCTAGGGAAACTAGCATGCCTAGTTTTCTGACAATTACAAAAGAAAGTACTTATATCTAGCATAAGCAGCATATATCTTAAACAAATTTGTTTAAGAAATCTCTGTCTGTGGACATAAAGAACTTAAACTAATAGATGTTCTCCTCCCCCTTGTGATGTGGTCTTGTAAATGTAAGGGTCAGTGATTTGGGGCCAATGCCTGATCCACACTTGAGTTACTACAATTGAGGGCAGGTTTGCCAAAATTTTGAAAGAAACAGTGTTTGATATCACGTTAGTCTCTAGGGCAGATTGCATATTGGGTTTCAGTGCTGGTGAAGGAAGGCCTATTCCTTTGCTTTCTTCTAAAAAACAATGTTCCATATCCTTGACTAAAAGCCCTTAAATATGAGACTGATTTGCTTCAGCGTTTTACAACACTGATGTCAAAGCTGCACAGAGAGAGCTGAGAGCTATCATGCTGTTGTTTTATAATTTACTGGTGTTCAACATTCTTCTGTGACTGCGGGCTAACTTTTGTTTACATTTCTTAGAAATTTGACATTATACCAACACTCATTTGTCATATCAATATTCCTTTTCCATTTGCTTTGGTTATAAAGCTGAAATTAAATAAGTATGAACCTCCTGCACATTTTTTTCTTTGACATAATCACCACATTCTTCTTTCTTTGTGTTATTCTCATAATGCTTCTCAGTATTTCTCATATTGCTCAATCTTACATCTCTTTGGGTACTATTCTCGCCTCAACAAAAAGGTGAGGAGGTAACTAGCCCCAATAAGTAAAATTTGGTGGTCAGGATACCCTGTGGCATACATAAAACTGATGGTTCTGTCTCTGGTTTGAATTCAAGGATGACAAAGAGGACCTGCTGCTTGTCTCTACCACTGAGCTACTTTCTATTCTAAGAAGGACTTCAAAGGATTTTCAAGCAAAAAACCTCAGAGATCCTTGGGCTCATTGAAATGTAAACCATGAGGATATTTTCAACTCCTCAAAGCTTTCACTACAAAACAAAATGGTTTAGTATCTAGTTCAAATTAATAACTTCTGCTAGCAGGAGTTATTGTTGCAACAATAATCTTGAGTTTGTTCCCTTTTCTTTCCACTGGTAAGTATGAGTCTGCTGGTCTAGATGCAAGAGGAAAAAATGCAGGAGCAGCTGTGTGAAGTCCATTCCAGCAACAGCTGGGTTATGGAAGGAATCGGGGCCTAGAAATGGCTATCTCACTCACTTGAGTCCAAGTATACTCCCTTGATATGTTTAAATGTTAAAGTTTCATTTAGCAAAGTGAAATAAAAAGCTCCATCCAACTGTAACAGAAATTCTTGAATTTAAAACAGTCACTAGTGAGGCATTAGGCAGTTCAGAAGCAAGGTGTAGTCATGAAACCAGAATCATCATCTGTGCCTGGCAGACAACAAGTTCATCCTTTTCGTCTCCATTGTCACCATCATCGGCATAAGGCAGCCTAGTTTTTCCTTGTAGTTTTATAAAAAAATAAGTTTTGGGAACAATTTAACTTTTATGATTATATGAGGGGCAGAGATCTTCCTTAAGGAAGCCCAACAGAGTAGAAGTACTAGTAGTAACAGCTGGATGGAAAGCAGGAAGAGAAAGTATGTACTAACCATTGGCGTGAATAGAGGTTAGCGTAATTATCTGAGAGTGTATTGTTACTATCTCATGGCAAAGACACTGAAAATTCCTTGTTTAAATATTTATGTAGGGATGATCTGTAAAGTCCTGTGCTGTATAGATTTTCTCATTTTTTATTCCTTTCTAAGGTATGTGTGAATTATTCACAACAGCCTGCATGTAACACCTAGGTCATCAGATGCAAGGCTGCCAGTTTCTTGATGACTTTTCAACACCAACTGACCAGGACAGAGTGAACTGATTCTCTGCTGGCTCTTCAAACAGCAAAAAACCTCCTCGCATCAACACTCAAGTATAATCAGTTTTTATGGTCTGTGTTCAGAAATGTTTTCTTAGCTTACAATATTGTTCTTATTGCCAAAAGTGGACACAAATTACTGGAAAAACATTTTAGGATGAGCAGGATCAATATTTATTCTTGGAGAAGAATTTCTTGAAGAGGTATTACATTTTTTACTTGAATAAACAAGGATTGCATTAATTTAATGGCATTGATTTAACATACTTGGAGTGCAGAAGATGAAAGTAAAATTAGTATTGTAACTAAGAAAGTGCTTCATGGCTTGTAGATTGAGCACAGGTATAACACCCTTAACTATAGTTTTATTACCTTTATTATATCAGGAGTTAGCAGCTTGTGGAAAATTTATATTTTTCTCCATTAACTTCTTAAATGAAACATAATTCCACTTTCCTCAAAAGACAGACCAGTAAAACACAGCCGTTTCTCTAAGAAAAGGAATGAATGAAAAAAGTAATATTGGAGTGAAACTATTAGTCCTTTTTAAGATTGTGAAACAACCACTCCTTGAACCAAAGGATGACCATCTGCATTTACTTTTCCAGAAATAACTGCATCCCATCATATAGCATTTATGAACAAAATGTGATTGAAAAGCTAATCATTGAGTATTTATTTACTATGACCTTCACCCCTGAAAAAACTCCCACATCTCTGAGCTACACTTGGTTTTTCCAGGTCTTTTTCTAGATACAGTCCTCACCTCTGCCTTGACACCAGCTCGCCATGAGACCTAGGTACAATTAAAACTCATACTTAATGCCTTAGATTTCATAGGAATGAAACCTGTGAGAGTTATCCAATCTAGGAACCATGGGGCACTGCAAAGGAGTTTCCAGTGTCCTGTAACACTCCAATATGTACATTTGAAGAGAAAATTTACAGTGCAGTGCCACTGACAAAGCGAGCTGAAAGCCCAGTCAGAATCTTTGTGGAGTTACCGTTTAACTGTAGCATTTCACCTCAACTCCACCCTAAGAGTCATGGACTAACTGACTGTGAACTTTTGTGTCTGCTGAAATGGGAGAAACATATTTAAGGTGTCCTCATTACCATCCAAAAATCCTTTGCATTTATGCCAAGCGAGTAGCACAGAACACGATACCTGAACTGTTGCCTTCCTGAAAGAGTTACACAAGGAAAATCAGCGCTCTAACGTGCCACGTAAGGGAAAAATGTTAAGTCTACAACCTACTGCCATGTGGGTTCAGAATCTTCCTTGCTTAGTTAGTTCCTCTAAGTTTCTGTTATAGAACGTTGTCAAATTAAATGCAATGTAGTCTGGCTGAAGAGAACCCTGAGATTTCTTTTCCTTCTGGCAATCATTTCATCATGTACACCTCATGAATTATCTCATAACGCGAGTCTCTCTCCAGCGCTGGCCCACTTGGTCATAATATCTGTTTTGAGAAATTGCTGCTGCCTTCCTGTAATTACTACAGTGACTTTTTTCCCCCCCTTCAAAAATTCTTTGGCTCAGTTGCAAGGTTCTTACTCCAGAAGAGATGCATGCATAATTTAAAAGAGAAAAAGTGTTACAGAGCAATTCGTTGCAATTATGATGTAAAAAAGCTAGTCGAGAAAATAGAATTTTGCACATAATATTTTTGCGGATGCAAATGAGACAGTGAAGAGCCAAAACTTAATCCTCCACTTTTACAGCCTGTTCAAATACTAAACATTATTCTCAAATTTTCTACTGAAAGAGGGCTGGAAATAGAAGAAGGCCCACTTTTTGCCAATTTCTTTTTTTATCTTATAGGTTCACCACATGGAAAGGTGAAGTAATTTAACACTAAAATCTTATCTACTTCTTATCAGCTTACTGGAGAACTGGTTTCTGTCAAGGCCATACATTTTTTGCTTTTGGGGGAAAGACATTGGGACTTTCAAGAAATGGGACAGGTTATGGCAGATGCTGTGAGAGACCCAAAAGAAACAGAAATCATATAGCTAATGATATATTTATGCCATGAAATTCTTCTGTATGTCTTCCAGCCTACATTTATTTTCTATGTAATTCCATGGGAATGTTTGTAATATCATTTTATGGCATAGTTGGCAGATTAAATCTGTCCATATAAAATGAACACAAATGAAACCAGTTTTCCTGTAGGGGACTTATTGTTTATACTTCCAGTGGGCATTATATCCCTTCATCTTAAAAGACATCATTGTTTTTTTCACGTCTTTTTATTTTAGAAAAAGTCAGAAAAAAACCCACCAAACCTCAACTGTTTTAATGTCTGCTGGTGTGGCCCAAGGATTTGTCCCAGGGATTTTTAAGATTAAAATCTTTTTCTTCTTTGCTTGTGTTATTGTTTAACCCCAGTGGGCAGCCCAGCACCACCCAGCTGCCTGCTCTCTCCCCACAGTAGGATGGGGGAGAGAATCCAAAGAGTAAAAGTGAGAACACTCATGGGTTGAGATAAAGCCAGTTTAAGAAGTAAAGCAACAGCGGCACATGCAATCAAAGCAAAACAAGGAATTCATTCACTGGTTCCCATCGTCAGGCAGGTGTTCAGCCATCTCCAGGAAAGCAGGGCTACATCATTTGTAATGGTTACTTGGGAAGACAAATGCCATATCTCTGAATGTCCCTGAGTTCCTCCTTCCCCTAAGATTTACAGGCTGAGCATGACATTACATGGTCTGGAATATCCCTTTGGTCAGCTGGGGTCAGCTGCCTCGGCTGTGTGCCCTTCCAACTTCTTGTGCACTCCCAGCCTACTCACTGGCGGGGTGGTGTGAGGAGCAGAAAAGGCCCTAAAGTTGTGCAGTAATGAAAACAACCCTGTGTTATCAACAGTGTTTTGGTCACAAATCCAAAACACATCACCATATGAGCTACAACTAAAAAAATTATCTCAACCACAACTAGTACAACTTCTTATGATCTTTATATTCACTGTCTGTTTCCAGTGCTCCCTCTTTGGCACAATATTGCTCAGTGAAATGCTTCCTTCTAAAACAATGAAAATCCCAACCCATCAACTCTTGACGCTTAGTATCAGCCCTTTCCTGTAAACAGAGAAGATTGAACTCAAATGAAAGGACATGGGAGGGTTAAGAACATGATTCACATTGTGTCAGAAATTATATAGATGAGTTCTACAGTGACAGTTTTATCATGTAGGTATACTCATGTAAGGAAGAGAAATTAAACAGGAGATATATGCATCTATGGAAGAAGGAGTAACAATCTACATCGTGCTAAAACATATCCTTTGCCTAGGTATCTCCAACACCGACTCACTAATAAAATGCAAAACTGCTTCAGCATTCATATGTCTTCTGTTATATGTCTACTAATAGGAAAAAAAACCCAAAAGTTTTAACCTTTCACTTCCACATTTCTCTTCTATCCTTCTGTGAAAGCAGCCAAAGCTACTTTTTTTTTTTAAATTTTCTTTTCTTTCCCATTTTTTTAAATCAAATGTAAAGTTGATTTAGGTCCAATTTAAATTAGAGGTGGCAAAATAGCTCTTACAGTCAGCAGTTCCAACAGCCACCAACAGCCAGTCTGCCTGGTGAGATTTTGCTGAGTTGAAGTATTCTGCTTTGAAAAAAAAAATAATTTATTGTCATAGAATTCATTGTCAACATGTGTGACTGCTCCCCTTGTCAGCTGTGAGATTCCTCCTTGCTGTCTGCTGCAAAGTACCAGATGCCTTTGATGATCTCTTCTACAAAAATAGCAGAATTAAAATAAATTCATTTCTCAGGTAACTTTACTGACATAAAAACTTATGAATGCAAAGTATTAAAAGCAATTCTGTTTTATACCTCTGGGCTTGCAAATTACCCTAAGACACCACTAGGAAAAATTACATGAGAAGTTTAATAGATAGCAAGAAAGGCAGAAAGAGAGAAATATTGGTGTAAGTTTGAAGGAAAACTGAGTCACGGGTTTTAAAGGGGTAAAACCTCACTGGCTTAATACAAAAGTAATATATAAACTGCTCCCATACGGGAATGATCTGCCTCAGCTGCTCTGTGGGAGCGAAGACAAACTGCTGTCTCACCTGCAACCTTATCTGCCCCAAACCAAACAGAATTGTGGCATCTTGAAGAACATGGAAGCAGCAGGAAAACACAACCAGAAGCTCTATGCTAGACCTGTCATTTAATTTGGTGGGTCTAGTTTTCACTTGCCTCACGTAATTTCAGTATTGTAGTCAGCCACTCTTTTCTGTAATTATAGATTTTATGGTTTGTATTTACAGGCTTGTGAAGAGGAGTGATAAAAGACCTTTAAGCTGATTGCACACCATGCAGAGACTGAAAGTATCCCTCAATGATTATATTGACTGACTTTATGACCCCTTTGTGCTGCCAAAACCTCATAAAAAAGCACATAATAAGAAGAGGAATACATCATTGCACAGGTGTAAATGACTACACAAGATGCAAGAAAGCTGAATCAAGCCAGTTGTACCTAATAAACACTTTCAGCCCAGGAACTGTTGCAGACTCTCATGTAAATGCTTAACACGTGGTTCTGGTCTAAAAAGTGACTATAAAATGCATTGTGGGTTTTTATTGTGTTCCATTGATACCATGTTAAATTTGCTCAGCTTATACATAAAAAGCATTTTTTCTAACAGACATGTTAGCAAACTCCATGTAAACATTCAAACTCAATTTTCTTTTCTTCTAACATATTGCAAGAGTAAAGATTATCCAGATGCAGCTTTACCTCACTGGTAGCTTTGCAAACTTGCAGGTTTTACTTCTTATGGCTCCAAAAACTGTTGCAGCTTCTGAATGTGGAGTTCAGTTTAAAAAAAACCACATCTGAAAAATTATACTTGGCAGCTGCATATCGATTTTCTGATGAACCAGATTGATTATAAAATCCAGCCTAAGCTCTTGTTTGTGCTGAATTCTTCAGTTTAGTTCTCTTCAGAGTTTTGCCCAAATTTGCAGAAATAAAAGCCAAGCAATTTTATTATTCATTTAAGATGCAATTTCTCATTCAAAATGGCCTTTTTCATTTTTAATAGAAGTGTGGGCAAATAAAACTAAGCTTAATAGTTAAAAACTTACAATGAAGGCCATTTAAGCTCAGTTATTCCTCAGAGAGAAAGAACTCCTATTGTTTAAGTTATTAGTAAGTTGGGATGTAGGATATTTTCTCAGTCTGGAGACATATGAATGAAATTTGTTCACGAGAATAATGTTGCAGCGGTAGGGAGGCAGACTAGGCAATCTCGCAGGTCGTTTCCCAACTTATGCTTTGCGTTGTCATGCTCTGCAGTATTGGAAGCTTGATTAATTTCCTCTTACAGGGGTCATCACAGCCTGGGAACTACAAAGAGAGGAGTCTACCGGCTTAACGCACACGGCCGTTTTGTTTTTCCTTAATTTTGTGCTGTAAAGGGCACTTACCGCTCCATTAATCATCTGTAGTCCTTAAAAGAGAGCAGCCATCTGGTGCGGGTGAATTCCAGACAACCAAAAGACCACTGAACTGTCTTGCGTACTCAGTGTAATATCTCTGCATGGGCAGCAGAGGTGTCTGCCAGTCTCAGACATGAACAGTGCTGTAATAATCTTGCTAGTTTATATACTGTTTCTAGTATAATTTCTATATTTTCTTATATTTTGGGGGCAAGATAGTCTTGCAAAAGTTTGACATTATTTTAGGTAAATAGATGCTGGGGCTATCCTCCAGGACTCCCATTCTTGGCAGGCCCCGGCCGCCCCGTGCCCGGGTCTGTGAT
>NW_010417332.1:8590-19976 GCF_000710305.1 Buceros rhinoceros silvestris | reverse complement strand
TGGGGTCTCCCAGGCCAGACAGGTCTCAACTGAAGGGTCAGACAAAGTGTGTCCACGGGCAGGATGGGCTCACTAGCCTTCGGGCAGCCATCCTAAGAGAAGGACAACTCTGACTCCAAACCCAGGCAGATGGAGCTCGTTTAGCCTTGTAATGCTCATCCATCATCTAAAAGAAGGACACTCTAACCAAACCTACGACCCGAGGACTTCGCTGTCACCGTCCAAGCTCGCTCAGCCCTCGCAGATGAACCTCAGGTGTAAAGGGTGGAGCCAGTTCCGCGCATGCTGCGCCTCACCTAAACAATCCACCGTGCAGCCCTGAAGGGTGCACTCATCGCTTGCAGTGAGCGTGGGAAAAGCCCTTCCCAGATCTTCGTTCACGAAGCCAAGCCATGATGATGATGAGATGCTGGGACCCTGTGGAGGCCAGGGCCTCCCTGGGACAGTGTGGGCTTCCACGGTCCGGCAGGGCAGGGCAGGGCTGTGGGGAGCTGGAGACCAGTGCTGCTGTGATCGCTGGGGCAGGGACTGATGGCCCCGGGGGGCTGACATGGGTCCTGGGCCCTGGGAAGGGTGGGGGAGCCCCGTGGGGCTGGACAGGGATAGGCAGGGCTGGTGGTGCCCTTGATGACATTGCAGTGTGCACCACAGGTTATAACAATGAATTAATACCACGTTAAAGGTTTTAAAAGAGAAGTTGATTGTGCCTGTAGACTTTAAAGAAATAGAGGTCTCCTCCCTTTCTGGGCCATTTGCTACTGCCTAAAACAAGTTAAAACTGAAATTCTGTTTTGAAAATTTTCTTGTGGACAGATCATAGGTGTTACAATACTTTGTGTTTAATTTTCTTCTTTCAGGTTTATTCTTTCTATCACAGAAGTTAATGAACAAATACATTTCTCTTAAAATTTAATAAAACAGTGTAGGCAATTACTGATGTTCTTTTACGTATAAAAGAAATAATTATTTTTTTGGTCAAAGGCTTGAAGAGACATCCTCATGAAAAATCACCGTGTTTGAGTCACCTCTGTTTAAGTAGCTTGAAATAGCAATAGCCTCACTTTATTCATTGCTGAAGTAAGAACAACTCCAAACGCTCTTCTCAGGATTCGCATCCTTTTGAGTATGAGCAAGTAAGAATCCCATATGCATGATTTGAGGTAATGTCCTCATTCAGAGACAATTAACACAGAAGTAATGTCATAAAACCCAAAATGGGGCTTGGACACTCACTGCAGCACCAAGCATTGCAACACTTAGAACCTAAACACAAAGCCAAAATCATGTTACTAGATACACAGGCTCTTCGTACAGGAAAAGCACCTATAAGAAGAGTGTTGCAAACACAGTGTGTTTCAAAACAATCCGGATGTTATAGGTAGAATTCCCCAAAATCAGTACCCTCACCTGCAGAGGTGAAGAGGAAATCCCTGAGCAAAAAGGATTCCTTCAACTCTGGCCTTCTCCAGGGCTCACAGGCCCTTTCTGCTTTTGCAAGAGTGGAATGATGTGCACCAATAGCAGATGAGGAAAATGAGTCACGCTATCACCAAGTGCTCTGACTGTACACCTCCATGCATATCGGGGTGCTCTGTTGAATGGCTGCCCCTTGGGAGGGACCTGGGAGCCAAGGGCGGCTGCCAAGCTGTCAGGGCTGTGCCCTTTCCAACCAAGGTCTATGCAGCACTGCTCAATGAGGGAGCAGGGATGGAACATGGATAGTGACCAGGGCCAGCCCAGAGCCCTCCAACCATTCAGCAAGTCCACAGAGATGGGTCTGGTGTGAGGTCCACTGGGATGCAGTAGGTGACAGCAGGTACAAGGTTGGGCACAGACTGCAGTGTAGCTCAGGAAGGGACCAAGGCTGATGATCTGGTCATAAATGCAGTTCCCCAAAAAAACAGGAGATGAACTGCTGCCCCAGCAAAACTCTCAGCTCTTTCTGCCCCAGCTTTTTCCCAGCAGTGTGATCCCAGTCTACACAGCCGCGCTGTGGCAGGGCTGGCCTGAGAAGGGGCAACCCAGCCCAGAGGAGCAGGGATGGGTGGCAGAGTGGAGGCTGCACTCAGAGCCTGGCACTGTAGATGCAGGGAGTCCTTCTCCCCCAGGAAGTCGTCCAGGTAACAGAAGCGGATGTCGTGCAAGCATGGCATGACGTACTCCAGGGCGATTCTCTCCAGGTTGAGCTTCATGATGCACCCCAGCAGCATAGCGCGGTGGGGACTGGCACGCCGCTGCCCTACCAGGACGCACCGGAGCAGGGATTTTCAGGACTGAAAATTTTTATTTCAGTGCTGTTTTTAATCACCTCTCTCTGGCACTGTGTACTCACAAGGGAACTGTAGACATTGTCTCAACAATGAGATAGAACTAACTCTGTTGTATTTTCTCCAGTTTTCTCCACCAGGGAATGACAGGCAACGTACCGCCCAGTTCCGTGGAATTGAACTGGAAGATGCAGATTGTTGTTTTAGGCTCTCAGCAATAAACCACGAAAAGTAAAATGATTTGGAGAACTATCCAAGGCATATGCCTTGGAAATGACAAACATCTGTCAAAATATATAAGCAAAATACAAACCTGTTGTATGAGAATTGTGTCTGAGACATAGCTCACTGTTTCTAACTGAACCCAAACACTCTATACTGAGGCTGCATGTTTCTTATTTCTTACATTAAAAGTGGTTACATTTATTAACACAGGTGAACTTGGTAACCACCCTTGTTTTTACTGGCAAATTAGGACATCATTAGGTCTCGATAATATCTCAGGGCTGGCATAACCTTCTCCTTTTTCTTTCAGTGTTTGTTTGAACCTAAATATAGTTCGCAGTAAGTTAATGAGCAATAAGGATTATTCTGGTTTGGGTGAGTTCTGTACTGTGGGAAGTGCCTGTCCTCCAGTCTGCCCTTCTAGTTATTCCTTAGCATCTTGAGTTTACGCGGAAGTGGCTTCCTTTGAAAGTAATAGCATAATAAAGAAATATTACCTCCATGTTGGCCAATTTCCACAAGATTTCATTCCCCTGTTTCGACACAAACAAACAATTTATTCACTTAAGGCAGTACTGTAAGCATAAGAGAAATCAGAGCTTTAAGTCTGTATTTCAGTTACATATTACTCCTACACACATCCATTCACCAGGCTCTGATGATACCAGGGAATTCTGAGATTTTTGCTGTCCTTCGTAGTCTTCTCCTTCCCTCCGACAAGCCCATTGCAGAGTGCATGGACTACATTAACTCATTGGGAACATCCAGGCAGCCCAATTCTTGAGCACGTTCATATTGTCATGGAGAGAGATGGTAACCTTACATGTTCCTGGTTTCTGAACAGCCCCCAGTATGCTCTTATAAAGTTAAAACACAATTTGTTTCTAGAAATTCTAATTCTAAATTGTCCTGTATCCTACAAAGTGGGACAATCCCATTTGCCTGAAGCAGGTAGTATAAGAAAAATGTAAATTGAAGCTCTGTTTCTGACATTAAAAACTATAGGAATGACATTTAGATGGTTCGCTCAGTTTTTTCACCCCCTGTCACACTTCTTTGTATTAGATCTTGTTTATCCATGGTCTCTTTCTGGTTGATTTTTTTTTTCTTTTTTTTTTTTTAAGGTGGCATAAACTGTGAAACATTCAATTGCATGTTGCTGTGGAGTCCAAAGTATAAACCAAAGCAGCGAGTATCGCTCTGTACTTACCTTGGTTCTTGTACTCTTATCTAAGCCTCTGCTGCTGACAGGATCATGAGAGAGACATTTGGTGTGACCCAGTATGACAGTTCTTATAGATGGTATTTATAATTTTTATCTTGGTTTGTTTAATGAGGGATGAAGAAATAAAACAGTTATTGTCATGGCTATAGTGATGGCTAACAAATCTTAATTGTTCCTGTTAACAATCTTCACTACTACTACTTCCTAAATTGTTTTCTAATGTCAAACTATCTTTAACTGGAGATATAAAAAGTCACAATCTTTCTACTCATTTACATCTTTTTGTAACTGGCTTAAAATGAAAGACACTTGATTTCAGGATTATTTGTATTATCAAACAAAATAATTACAGAAGGCAAGATCATCTGCTGGCTTTTTACATTACTCAGAAGTACAATGCTTTGGTGTGCTGCAGTGCTGGCAAGCATATTGCACTTTTAAGGAGTGCAGAGAGGATAGCTTTTGTTCGCACTGATGAGGAACTAGAAGTTTTAAGTATCAGACATTGTCTGCAGAAAATAGTGGTAATTACATGAAATGTTTTTGACAGCATGATAGTCCTTTGACAAAGGTAGTCTGCTAAGTTGGGAAGTAGGTCTTCGAGATTTTCTGCAAAGGCAGCTAAACACTATCTTTTTAGCTCTCTCCAGCTTTTTGGGCTGGATCCTTCAGAGGCCGAGTGTCTCCTAACCCAGAGAAGATACTCTGCGCCCCACAAAGACTTTTGCTTGGCGAAGAGGTTGGGAAGAGAAGTGGAGAATAGCTGTTTATCCAGAAGCAGGCCTCAAACCAGAGAGGGTAAGTCTTGCAAGGAGGTGCTGGGGTTTTTCCCCGGTTGTTGCCATGCCATTTCTTCAGCTTTTGTGGCTCTGCATAAAAGAGAAGCAGAAGCTGGTCCCTATGGCTGCAATTACTGCTGAGAGACAATTAGAGGGTAAGTCAAGCTGACTCTGCAAAGAGGCAAGGGGAATGTAGAAAATTGGTACCTGTGTGCATTGGCCTTACTGCAGTAGTTTGTATTTCCTCACCTTTACTTCAGATTTTGGTGTTTTTTCAGTACTTATAGCTTTGGAATAGGAAACAACAGGGAAAAGTGTAAAAGAAAATGGGTAGGCACATGATATCTGAGATATTCTCCTAAACAGTGTTGTTTAATCTCTACTTTTATGCAGATCCCTGAGAGAATACTTGTTAAATTACAGTTCTGATGTTTAAAAGTAAATACTTTATTTGCATAAACCAAGTGAAATAAACCTTTTATTCTTTCTAGCTGAAATTTCTGTAATTTTTCAGAGCAAGTATGAAATGTTGTATGTTACATTAGAATGTAATCTAACTTGCAAAGAATGGTAATAGCTTATTTAATAATAACTTATTTTTCACAAATAATTTTGATTTTATGTAATTCAAATATCCAAAACATAACTGAACCACCTGCTAAACAGAATTATCACTAAATGCTTTAAATAAGATGAAGACCTCTTGTTTGTGAGGCTCACAGACAGGAATAAATTCACTACTAAATGGATCTACAGTTTAAATAGCAAAAATGTAGACAGAAAAGAAGGATAAGGAAAAGAGAAAATAGAAATTGAGTAAGCTAAGAGGTTTTCCCAAGGTCAAGTCAATGATGGAGCAGAATGTGAACCCAGAATTCTGCCTCTAACACTATTCTTCATGACCCTGCTATGCCTAACTGTTCTTTTCAGTTCTTCATGGTACCCAAATACATGATTTATAACTTAGAGAATAATCTTTTCTGAATAGAGCAGTTGTTTTCACTCCTTTTAATCATCCTGTCATTTGCAGAAGTCACTCTCTGATCACAGTGTGCAATATGAAAAATTTCTTCACTGCACGGGTGTAAGAATATCATCCTGTGGATTCTGAAATAAAAGTTACCTGTGTCAACCAACTACTGACTGCAATGGTACAGTCAGTTGGCATGGTCTTCTAGGGGCCTGCAGCACTAGGCTGCGGATGTGTATATTTTGGAGCTTTATTCAGTCATGTACACTTCGGTATCTAGTGCTATTTGACATTCTTTATAGCATCTGCAATATCCACGTAGGTGCAAGCAACTGGGTATCTACTTGTCAAGTGGATGTTTAATCCTTCGCAGTCAACAGCGACTTCATAACATCTTTATCAATGATCTGGATGAGGGGATTGAGTGCACCCTCAGTAAGTTCTCAGATGACACCAAGTTGGATGGGAATGTTGATCTGCTTGAAGGTCAGGAGGCTCTGCAGAGGGATCTGGACAGGCTGGATTGGTGGGCTGAGGCTAGTGGTATGAAGTTCAATCAGGCCAAGTGCCAGGTCCTGCACTTGGGCCACAACAACCCCCTGTAATGTTACAGGCTTGGGGAGGAGTGGCTGGAAAGCTGCCCAGTGGAAAAGGATCTGGGGGTGCTGGTTGTCAGTGGATTGAATATGAGCCAGCAGTGTGCCCAGGTGGCCAAGAAGGCCAACAGAATCCTGGCTAGTATCAGCAACAGCGTGGCCAGCAGGAGAAGGGAAGTGATTGTTCCCCGTACTCAGCACTTGGGAGGCCACATCTTGAGCACTGTGTCCAGTTTAGGGCCGCACTGCTACAAGAAGGACATGGAGGTGCTTGAGCGTGTCCAGAGAAGGGCAACAAAGCCGGTGAAGGGTCTGGAGAGCAAGTCTTAAGAGGAGCAGCCAAGGGAACTGGGGTTGTTTAGCCTGGAGAAAAGGAGGCTGAGGGGAGACCTTATTGCTCTCTACAACTATCTGAAAGGAAGTTGTAGAGAGGTGGGGGTTGGTCTCTTCTCCCATGTGACAAGTGACAGAATGAGAGGAAATGGCCTTAACTTATGCCGGTGGAGATCTAGTTTAGATATCAGAAAGAACTTCCTTACAGAGAGGGTTGTAAAGCATCGGAACAGGCTGCCCAGGGAGGTGGTGGAGTCCCCATCCCTGGAGGTGTTTCAGAGGCATGTAGATGTTATGCTGAAGGACATGGTTTAGGGACTCTGGCAGTGCAGCGTGAACGGTTGGACTCAATGATCTTAAAGGTCTCTTCCAACCAGATGATTCTGTGATTGTACGATTCTATAAATCAAAAAGAGTCTCAAGACGTATTCAACACACTAGAAGGTGATGACACAATTGGTCAGCTGAGTAGTTGTTAACACATGTTTATTAAGGGCAGGATTCAATTATGCAAATATAGATAACTGATATAGGTATCACCTGTATAAAGTACAGGTGACTGATGCCTTTTCAGAAACACCAGACTTCTGAGACATTTGCTTGTGACTAGCAGTTCTGACCACAGGCAATTCATGCACTTCTGGAGAAGCAGGCTGAGACCAGGTGAGACACCCAGGGACATCTCAAATGGCACCAGAAACCTGTGAAAGGGCAGCTGAACTAGATCTTCATTGACTATAGTAAAGATTAGATACCTAAGTCATATGCAAACCCTAACAATTAGACATCCACATCTTGCTCTCTGTGTGCTGCCTGCTGTCAAAATTAC
This sequence comes from Buceros rhinoceros silvestris, assembly GCF_000710305.1. Lineage (NCBI taxonomy): Eukaryota > Metazoa > Chordata > Aves > Bucerotiformes > Bucerotidae > Buceros > Buceros rhinoceros. The sequence continues at coordinate 12,752 of NW_010417332.1, read as the reverse complement.
CTTTGACTCTTACCATGACCACCTCTCCTTTAACTGATGATCTTGCTCTGTCCTACTTACTAAGAAACAGGGATGATCTTATCCTGAATAAGCTGCTATATATCACAATTTTGAATTTGGGGTAGAGGAGTGTGGCAAAGTGATTTCCAGCCCTTGGAAAACATGTGAGACAAAGAATTTGCAAAGTCTGCTGGGTACTCCTAGAAACAGCTCCCCTTTGCATTTCATTACAACCAGGAATTGTCTGTAATCCTCCTTTTTAAAGGGAGTTTTTCATGAGAAAATATGTCTTGAAACTCTTTTCTCAGGTTAATGCTGTAGAATAAATAAACTCCCAAAGAGGCAAAATTTGTAGCAGGAAAAATGAAGTGACTCAAAATGCAAAAATGGCTGCTGACAGATTAGATGGCATGAGTGAAAGTAAAATGACACAGTAGAATGTGCTCTTCTTCAAGACGTGAGCAGCTGTGCCATTCTTTGCATAAGGGAGTTCACGCTGGGAGGTGCCATAGCTGTTGAACTGGCAAGAATTTCTACCTCCTGCTGCTTTTCCTCTTCTCTCCCTAGTTTTTCCCTCCATCTCCCCTGTGTGCTGGAGAACCATCCTGCTTCTTTGGCTGTCACTGTCATTCTCCCCATGCCTCTGACTCACTGGCAGCACGGATGTGCTTGTGAAGTCTTTGTGGTGAATTAACCTTTGCGGCATCTTTTACTGTCTGAAACTTATTTAGATCTTCACCCTGACTCATCAGCAGATGATGCTCAGCCACCTTCCAACAGCTCTCACAGCCCTGGTACTCACATTATATGCTCTGTGTTGCCTTTTATTAATTTCCTCATCTTGATGGCTAAAAGCAGTGTTCTATCTCAGCTGAATTATTTCTTTCTTTCCATAAATCTGCCCAATTTAAATTATACAATCCATAACTTTCTTTTGTTGTTACTGTCTCCTTTCATTTTTAAACAGAAAAATCTGGGGAAATGGTATAAAGCTGCAAGAGCAAAGTGTATATATGAAAACCTTTTTCCCTTGATGTTTGAAATACATTTTCACTGTTGTTTATTAAAGAGCTAGCCCTGATCAAGAGAAACTGAACTCAAGATTTTCTTAATTTTTTCCCAGATGCTAAACCTGATCAAACAAGTATGGCAACTCTATTTCAGACATCGCATTCCTCATAGCGAGGAGCTCTAGTCAGACCACATCATGCACTTTAATAGCAGCACCTGTTTTCTATCAAATTTTTTTTTATATATAATGCAAGATTTGTACTCCTAGTCCTTTTAATCACTGGGTGCCACCTAGTCTGAGTTAGTGATGCAAAAAGACTCTTTTTTATACAAACAGAAATACTCAGTAACACGATAAGTTTGTGTTTCCAGCAAAACAGCAAAACAGAGCTCCCAACAAGTTATGAGAAAACGCTATCCAAACTTTAACCAGCACCGAGATACTTAATCCCTTTGTGTATTACGAGTGCCTCAAAAGTGTATTTCTTCAAGTTTATCTTTCTCCTAGATCTCCCAGTGTATTATCCTTGAATCCACTACACAAATGTGATACAAGGCCTGCAGTTATAATGAAATCCTGGAAAACAGTGGTAGTGGTGTTGCCTGGAATGACTCCACAATGCTGAAACTTGATAAGATAAGGGTACATAACAAGCTTTGAAATGAGAGCTATTGAATTGCTTGGTTTAAATTTCCTATTCATGGGACAGTCTTTGTACAAAACCCAAGATATAAAACCAGTTTCAATCATCTTTCTGATTTCCCAGAAACACCCTCTTTGTTTCTCTTCCTGCTGGTTACCCTTTGTACCTATCTGGAGAGTTACTGAAGAGTTAGAAATTCGTGGTGACAGGGTCTAAATACTGTAATGGAATTTATTTACATTATAGTCTATTCTCTAAAAAAATGTGGGTTTAGGCACCTCCAAAATATCCATGAATTTTAACCAGGTTTTCTGAATACATTCATCTGAACAGTAGTTGGCAAAAATGGGCTAAACTCACAGAGCAGGAGATGGAGCCCTCTGCCTTTTACTTCTCTCCACAAATTTATTGATGGAGATTAATCTGACGAGTGCTATTTACAATTAGGCTATTAGTATTCTGATCTATAATACTGTATGCAGTTGAGGATATGCAAAGACTGTAATATTCCGTGTAGTGGGAATATTCTGGGATAAGTTCTGCTTTGCTTTCTGATGCTATAAACATTTTCATAGAAAATGTTTAAATATTCACAGTGACAATGAGAATGGTGATTGGTCTCTGTGTAAGTAGCTAAATACCTCATCTACATCTGATCTCTCCCTAATTTCATTCCAGCTCCTCCAGTTAGCTTCTGGGACCTGCTGGGACCACTGGATCTCCTGCATAGTACTAAAAGGCCAGAACAGGACCTCTCAGGGTTTTTAGTATCCCTAACACAGAATTCAGTTCCTGTAGCATGACTCCTGGGACACCAGATGGCCTCAGACAGATTCCTATGAGGTTTTACTATATTTCTTTTTTCAGAAATGTTAAAATTAGCAGCATCCAATCCAATTCAGAAAGGAGGTTTTGGGGTATTTTGTCATTATTTCTGTAAGTCAGAACGACAGAAAACCCCTCATTTTGGCAATTTTTTTCACAGCATAAATGCTACTAGGACACTATTCGAGAAAGATTTTTGTTGCACTGTTAACTTACAGAGTAGAGACTATTTAAAATAGTGGGATTTGGATCTTTGATGGCGTAGTAAATTGTACAGCAATATCAATATGCTCATTCACGCTGGGGAACCAAAGGTGACATTTCCATCTAGCAGCAGAAATGATATGAAGACCTGGGGAGAGGCTTCTTGAGAAACATGGCATTGCAGAGAAGCACTCGTTATCTAAAATCTAGACCCGACCTCCAAAAATACTCATTTTAAATACATGAGGTTTAACTAGATTAGCCTAGATTTAACCAGAAAATAAACGCATATGTAGTCAGCCAGGGCAAAGCTTTCAGTAAGACATCTGTCATGAGAACTTCTCTGGATGTAAATAATTGTTTGATCCTTCTAAAGATAGATTGCCAAACACTCATTATTGCTAAAACGTCAGCAACATTTGTGCCAAGTGTGGGGGAAGTGAGGAATGTAGCCTTTAGACTATAGTAATTTGTCTTCTCCAAAACATCTGTAAATGAACCAAAATTAATATTTTATTATAAACTGGAAGGCGATGAGACTTTTCAACTTATCCTAGATTCAATGGGAATTTATAGCTATTCATTACACATAATCTTGTGTAATCTGCTCTGAATGAGAGCAAAAACAGTCCCTTAAATTAGAAATGCTATTAAATGACCAGAACAGCTTGCTTCATGTTTAGCCATTATTTGCTTGAACTTGACTTCCTCTCACACTAAAACAGTAATTAATTAGTGTTTGTATGAAAGACAAAGGGGAAAAAGAAATTAACATTAGAATTAAAGGGAATAATCATATTTCAGGAAATACTTAGCTGTCTAGACCCTGTTTAATTTGGTAGTTTAGATATGTAAATAACCTTAAAATTCTCACCTTTCCAGAAAGAAATGGTGCCAATATTTTGAATAAAATTAAATATTCCCTACTGGAAACCTCTACTGATCTCATGCTTCTCTGTGTCTGGTCTGCTAGTGGTTAGTAAGAAATTGTTGCACGAAGTCTCACAGATACAAGCAGTTAAACAATATGCAGTACATGATGGGGTTTTTTTTTTCAGAGGGGTTAGCCAATACTTGCATGTCTCTGTGCTGACTTTAAGATTCGTTGAATTGACTTAGTCACTAGTATTGGCTATATATTAGAAAAGGGACTTGAGTAAGTGGTAGAAAAATACTGCCATTTGTCTTTAGTTCTCCTATTAAACTTTCATTGAATGTATTAATTGCAGTTTAAAAGTATTTTGTATTTATTTTTCTATGCTTTGTTTTAATAGTGATGCCATGAAGTACCATAAGCAAATGAAATCAATCTGTGTGAAATGCAGTTTATGCCAAATCCTACAAGGCATCTTATCACTAGTGAAGTAAACTTACTGATAATGTAACTGCAGATACACTTATGATAGATTACGTATATGCATATGTATGTAAGTTCATAATAATTATATAGGTATTAGGCGCATTGGACAGATCTCGGG
>NW_010417332.1:8227-8445 GCF_000710305.1 Buceros rhinoceros silvestris | reverse complement strand
CGAGACAGTGCAGGGGGGGGGGTGGCAACCAATCCCAAAGGTGAGGGCCTAACCATCCCAGAAATTGGAGAACAGACTGAAATAATCCCAGAAGAGGGCTGGAGGAGTCCAACAGAGTAACACTTCAAAGATGATCTATATCACGGTGTGTCATAGCCAGGAGTCCCTGGCAACAGTCCAAGATCTCACAGAAAGTTCGTGCAGAGAGTTTTGGAAAG
>NW_010417332.1:0-7999 GCF_000710305.1 Buceros rhinoceros silvestris | reverse complement strand
TGTTGCATAAAAATTAAGTAATTTTAAAATTATACAGACTTAAGAGGGTTTAGGACATCACCACTTTAAGCAGCCAAAGAGTGCTGTTAAATTCGATTTTTCACTTGGGTCAGCCAATAGATGATAGTTTTTCTGTTCTTTCAGAACAATTTTTACTTTTCCATACTGTTTTCCTGTTCTTGCAGTTAGAACAGCCCATGGCAGTTATGGATTCTTACTTTTTCAGACACTCCCCTCTTTTTCCAAACTTTTTTTCACCTTTTTGTATGATCAGTTGCAATTACAGTTCATTGTTTTCTCACTTATCACTAGTATTTGAGTATGTCTTTGATTTCTAGGTATCCAGCTGCACTTCACTGATGTCAGCTGCTCTTCTCAAGGATGCTTCTTGTTTATGGGTCTAGTTCCCAGACTGTCAGGCATTTTCTCTGTCAGTATTGCAGAAGACATCTTCTGCTCAGTAATTTTCTCCTTCTAACCAGGGCACCTTTCTGGCTGCTCACATCACCACCTCATTCACAGCAGGAGGGGGAAGCAAAGCTCATCCTGTTGGAGCTTCTCTATTTGACATATATGTGTTGCGAGCAATATCCAAGTTCCGTTCTCAGAGTGCAATGTGGGAAGAGCAGCAGTGTTGCACACCTAAGCTTACATTTTATAACAGCTCATTCGCTACAGTCAAACTAATTTTAAAACCTCCTTTTAGACTTCAAGCTGACTAGCTGAATATATAATTATTGTATAATTATTGAAAGTATGCATAATCCACGTGGAGATTTAAAAGATGTTAGCATATTCTTGAACTTACTGTCACTATGACTTAGAGCAAAGCTTATACGTTGTAATTTAGGTATTACGCCTCCTATCCTGTCAGCTAACAACATCAACGTTAGTTAGGAAATATTCACATGCCTAATCTCTTCTGCTCTTTGTTCAGCTGGTCACTGAAGGAAGTTTAACACTCCTCTGGGAACATCCTCCCAGTTCTGCTCCCCATGCAGAGCCTAGGAATGTCTGTCCTATGTTGAGGTCAGATTTCCAAGATTTCAAAAATCTGCAGGAGATTGAAGATAATAGAGTGGGATTTCCTGTTCCAGTTGCTGTAGATCCCTTGTTTGAAGCATAAGGTCCCCTTTACGATGATTCAGAAGAATATATTTATTCTGCTTTTAGATAAAAAGCTAACTAGCCAGCCTGAAAAAAAATCTATAATTTTAATATGATGCTGTGACTAGCAATGAAGACAAGTACCAGGTTTCAAGCCTGCAGTGAGACTTTTGCACCTTTAAACATTTTGAATTCCAGTGGAAACATTAAATTAATCTGAATCGAATTTACTTTGCAAGGACAATACTTCTTGTTCTCTGCTACCTGCTGTTTCATTGTATGTCCACTGGAAAGCTTTCAGTATTCATTTTCATTTCAGTACCTGGGTGTCATTTTTTGTTAAGTATGAAACAGACTGTTCCAAGTTTTTGTGAAACAGTGATTTGTCCCACCAACTGGTTTCCATATCTTTACATAAAAAGTAATTGGTGCGAGAGAAGCCAGTATTCTACCTCATTACATCTTTTGATTTTGACACTTTTCAAAACGCAGTAGTACTGATTGTGTCTCCCATACTGAAAAATAAAGTGGTTTTCACCTGTAACCAGAAATTCTAGCAGAGAAAAAGAAAATGTAAACACAGCAAAACAAAGATGAATTACCATACAGACGCTGTGCTGAAGGAATGTAAAGTGGTTGGGGCTCTGCCCAGTGCTGGCCTTGCAGGTGCTGTGCAGCCCACAAGACCACAGCTGCACCTGTAATGCCCTATTCAGTGGGCTCAACTCTCATTTATTGAGTCCTTCTGGGTTATTAATCTTACATTTTTGTCTCAACAAGTAGCTCAGCTTTGCCAAGGGAGTCCTAAAATAACCTCCAATCTCATGCAATATGTGAGCTTGGGCCCGTATTTGGCTTAGGACAAAATTTTGCTTAGGTATCTCTCTTCCTTGGCAAGCACTGTGACTGTGTAATTACATGGTCTTGCTCACCAGCCATGGTTTTTTTGGCAAGCAGGAGGGAGCCAAAGGAATGTCAGTGTTTATATTTTGTTGAGGAGGTATGGAGAGAAGGGGGTTAGGCACTGAAGATTACAGTTTGACAGGCACCTCAATTCATAAGCCCAGCAGCAGTCTGGAAATTCAGAAACACCCACTCCAGCACATCTTCAGGATCAACTAGTTGCTTCTCTAATCAGTCTTATGGTTGAAGCCGTGTGTCCTCTTCCCAGATGCCACGTGATCCAAACCCTGTACATAGGCTGTGTCCAGGCTTGGGAATGGCAATTCATCTGATTGGAGACTAAGAGCTTAATTTATCTCATCTTAGAGAAGATGTCAAAAATATGGCAGATGAATCACTCTACAAATATTCACTTCTAGGTGGCCATCTCAGATGCAGCCCTCTTCAATACAGATGTAAACAATGAGAATTAGATATGATGAAACTAATTTTGCGGGTCCTTTTTCCACCCTCAGGAGCCAGATCAAAATGAAGGATGTTAATGATTTTTTTTAAGTTAGCCAAATAGAAAATTAATTTTTCCATTGAATGCAGTGAACAACTGGCAAAAAGTGTGAAATTGTTTGTCTGTCAATGCACAGCTAATAGCAAGGAGCAGACTTGTAGGAGTCCAGGATATGACCACAGCATTCTGGACATAGCATACACAGCAATTCTTCTAAAGACATCTGTGATCTAAGATCAATTACAGAGGAAAAGTTATAAAACCGCAGAAATACGGATTTTTTAAAGGTATTTTCCTCTATATGCCACCTTAGTACCCTTTCTGGAATATGACGTGATGTGCTTTTTGTCCACGAACGTCCCAAAACTCAGCACACTGCTTTGTCTTTTCAAAGACCGTGGGTAGCTCCAGCAAAAGCAAATGAGTATCATCAACCAAATATACTGATTAGTTTCAACGTTTAAGGATTTGAGACCTACATCACAGACATTTTTTCCTTTTTTTAATTGCAATTATAAATAAATAATGTTGGATAATTCCTCTCCTATAACCTTGAAGTTTAATCATACCTTGTTTGTGATACATTGTTAATTAAAGAAGCACTGAAAACTTCCTGTTCACCAGACATTTGCCTGGATCACAATTGAAAACGAAAATGAACATTTTGTCCTGAACTGTTAACGTCTCAGTGAACATCCACCTGGGCTTGACTGGCAGTCTGAGGTTATGAGAAAGCTGTGGCTGCCAAGGTGCTACAAGCCAAAACACAGGCAGACCTGTGTGAAGGTTTTACACAGTGTCTAGTTACGTTGTTCTGGATTTGAGCCAGTACTAATAACTGTCTGTAATTACAGAAAGAAGTAGATGCATGTATGGATTCTCAAACCCTATTTGTTTATTTCACAGGGATAATGGCTGAAAGAGAGATTTCTCAATTTCATCTTGGTGGATTCAGAGTAGTTAATATTTTCATTTTTCAGCTCTTCTCTAGTTAGGAATTTAAATTTTTTATTGTGAGTTTTGTTAATTCAAGCATCAGTTTCAATCTTTTTTTTTTTTTAATCAAAAATAGCCCAGTTGCATTTCTTTTGGGAACATATGAGCAACCTGGAGAAACCAAGGTCCAAGTCTTTCATCTGAATCAAGCAAAGAAGAATTGATCCTAGAGTTCCTGTATTACAGGCAAGCAATGTGTCCTTAACATTGATGCAAGCTGGTGGGAAGAAAATCTCTGCATGCCAACTTGCGTTCTTAGTCTCACATGCACACACACCTACAAAGCCACACGCACGCAATTTTCTTCTGGAGAGCAATTTTCATCCTGATATGATTACTTTTTTCAGATCAGTTCTAGAAGGATCTTCTTTGTAGTGAAATGCTATTCATTAATAACGCTACTTAGTTATAGCCAAATATCTTGATAAATCCTTGAATCACAGTATCAATCACTTAGTTGAAGAGAGACAGTTTCAGAATTTCAGTCCTATTGTGTATAATTCATACCAATAATATCATAATACTATTATAATAAAATCAGCTACGCATTTCACAATAAACATTCGGTGTGTTGCTCAGCTTCAAAGCTTTCAGCTGAGCAGAATTATTATTTTTATTACTATTATAGCTGTTCCAATGGATTATGCAAAGCAGTAATGTTCATAACATCCAGTTTTCACATACTCAGAACTCACTGAAATACGTACAAGGCAACCTGAAACTTCAATACTAAGTCTCCATCCTAATATGATTTTCTTGGAAATAGTTGAAGGTTGAGGACCTCACCATATTATTTCCATTTCTTCTCCCCAAACAAATGTGATTAAAACCCAGGCAATTCCATGAAGAGCAGAATTAATGAGGCCTCATTTCCTGTTGATTTCTCCTTTTGTCTCTTGGTATTTGCCTAGAAGAAATACGGGTTGGAGAGCCAATCCTGTCTCTGCTTATTTTATATGTGCTCCAAAAGAAAAAAAAACCAAGAACAACAACAACAACAAAGAAAACCAACAAAAAACAAACTCCCACATCATGTAAGGGAATAAATTGTTTGGTATCTAATTAAGTGCAAGCTCCAGTTGAAATATTTTCCATATGTGTGGCATTCATAACACTCTTCCTTTTGCCTATTCTCTAGAGCTTCAGATGAAGTTTGGTCATGCTGCAGCCCTTCCATCAGTAGAAGCATTCATTCGTGCAGTCTCCTCCTTAATCTCAATGCCTGTTTGCATTGAACAAATTGAGGTAGGATGCAGCCTGCCAAATTTATATTTTTTACTTTTAAATTTTAGTTACTGGAGGAGCAACCCATGTTCCTAAAGTTAAGGCTGTAAAGTGACACTTTTGACACAGTGAGATGCTCATGCTCCAGAGGAGTGTAAGTCTCCTGTAGGTCCTGCGTTACATCTGTCAGCTTTGTATGAAGTTTCAGACACCCTGCAGAGGGATGACACTAGATACTTCAGTTATGCAGCTGAATCATGGTCTTAGTGAAACGGAAAGCGGATCTCTAGGTGTCTTCTAAGGCAAGAGGAAGTACATACATACCTGGAAGAAGGCTGGAATTCCTGAAGCCCAGACATTTATTCTTCCTAGCCGCAGTTTCCCTCTGGAAGCCTTTAAAAGGCAAATATCTCTTCTTCACCGAGATCTGAAAAATACAGCCATTTCTTTAGGAAGTCTGTTTCACTTTGTGCCTAAAATTTTTGGGCAAATGAAAATCATCATCCCTTAAGATATTGTATATCTCTAGTGCGTTAGGTTAATGTTTGCCCATTAGGTTTAAAATCTACTGCACAGAACAGAACAGACAGACAGACAGGCTGCACGGACATACACATGCCTGCTTAGTCACACGAAAAAAAAGTCGAGCTTTTTATGTGCAAAGCAGCTGAGAAGGTCAACAAAACAGCAGTGCTGAAACCCAGAAATACAGATTGCATAGTATGTGAACTATATATATTAAAATAAAATTGTTTTTATCCAATTTGTTTTAATTGTTTGCTAAGCATTTTAAAAAGGAAAGGGTAGTGGGTATTTGCTTTTCAGTTAACAATGTGTTATTAAGACAGGGAAAAAAAAATTAAATGGTTCTTTTGTTCTTTGACTCCAAGCAAAATAAAACAAGTGTCCCCATTTATTTCTGGCATCATCAGAGCCACAACCAGTTTTATATAACTTTGTGTTAGCTTATGATTCCTGCCAAAAGCAGAGGAATAGATTTAAGCCCAACTACAGTACCCAATTAAAATACAGTCACAACAGGCCACACTTGAGCCAAATCATCACTCGAGCCATGCATAGCTCTATGGATGTCACTGCAATTCTTTTAAACTGGCAACCAAATGCTGTGCCTCTGTTCCCTAACACCTGAGAACCTGCTCAGTGCTTGGACAGGCCACCGCCTACCTAAATAATGAATCAGGCTGGGCGAAACTTGGTAAGTCCCAAGTTGCCATGGTACCCACAGCAAGCCTTGTGCAAAGCCTGAAACACGCTGTCCCAAGAAAGTTTCTGGGATCTCATACAACACTCAGAGGATCACTGCTCTGACAGGCAAAGTGTCCTTTTGCTGTAAGAAGCTGTGAGAAAACCACACATAAGTAAGGAAAAAGAAAGATCAGAAAGTCATGGAAGAAAGAGAGAGGGAAAAGAATATAAATATTTTCACCCTCGGAAAAAGGCTGCAGACCTTTGTGGGTGTAGAGCTGACTGAAATGACACTTCTAATGATCTCCATCTTTTAAAAGTATTTCTGTCCTTTTAAATAAACAAAGCTGCAACCAAAGAATAGCAATGGGTTTTCCCATCAGGTCTTCCTCTTGACTGAAATGGCCAGAAAAATCTCAAATTTTGACTGAGTAAAACAAGGAGAGAGCACCAGCACAATCTTTATACTTCCCGACCTTAATATCAATTCCATCTACGTTGTTAAGAATTCATAATTTATGGTTACATACTACTGACATGTTACTCTCTCTTGAATACCATTTAAAATTATGTAGAAAATATTCACCATTGCTTCATCTGCAATGCAACATGGAGGTGAGCACCGTAAAATCAAAGCAAGCTATTCCAAACAGCCCTACTGTTCTATGAGGTATCACGTCAACTTTAAACAGCGAAGTATTTGATCTCTAGACTTCAGGGAAAGCTTGGGTCTTTGGCATTTCTTTTTGTTTTCTCAGTGGATTTCTACTACGGGGATGTATTAACCTGCCAGTCACCAGTCTACTCAGAAGAAGAGTTTTGAGAAGCAGATTCTGAAAGAAATTTCATTTTGGCTTTTACATGCATTTTACCAGATAGTCGGCAGATGTAAATCTGTAAATCACTACACTTAAAATCAATTCCTATCTGAAATAAAGTTTCATCCTCTTACTGACAAATGGATGGAGAATGTAATTTAATAGACTTAAAATTATCTCAAGATGCTATGTCCTTAAATATATGAAATACTTAGAAGTGATTTATATAGAAATATCAAGAGCAATGACATCAGTAGCAAAAAAATTGAATTAGTTTCAGGCAGACTTTACCAAATCTGATATAAAAAAAGAAGAAACAAGTCCTAGGAACCTGGTATATTGGAGGCCAAAGGTCTATGAGCCAAGGTAGTTTAGCATCGTCAAAAAAAAATTGAATTAGTTTCAGGCAGACTTTACCAAATCTGATATAAAAAAAGAAGAAACAAGTCCTAGGAACCTGGTATATTGGAGGCCAAAGGTCTATGAGCCAAGGTAGTTTAGCATCGTCAAGATGATGCTAATAATTCTGAGCAGAAAAATATCAACAGCATGAGAAAAACATTGGCCAGTGAAGAGGTTTAGAATACATGAAGAATATTAACTTGACGCAGAAAGAAACAACTGCTTGAAAAATTAAAAGCGCCATTACAAATACATCTGCTCGCCAGCTGTAGTGAGTAAATCTGGACAAGTATTTTCGTGGGCTGATCTGCAGGACCTCACCAAGATGACAATACTCATCCAACACCCACAGTATTGTTGTGGGACACCACACCACCACTGTGGTCAAAGAATAACCTCAGTCTAGGACAACCAGTGTGTACAGATAAAACACACAATGTATTTCTTATCAAGGCCATTGTGAGTCAGACACTTCAGCCTTGAGCTTTAGCAGTGTTGCTGCAGTCAGTGTTGGAGAAGGGTAACTGGTTGCAGGGTTACAACCTTCAGTGATGTATTTCCCGATTTCTCTCCTCTGATTTTATATTGGTGTTCATTCACTGTTTATAAAGCTTTCACAGACTGGGAAGAAATAACCTCTTCTTCAAGAAAAAGGAGGGAGGTTAGCAAAAAGGCTGAGAGCGTACCAATGGTGCATCTACACAATGTACAACCCAATAATGAGCTAGCTTCAGTGTTATGACCACACCGTGCAAATTGAGGACACTAAAAGCCATTCAGCCCTTCCATCAGCAGACTTTGGTGCAACATGCACGATCTAGGTTAGCTGAGTATCTAC
>NW_010417331.1:0-259 GCF_000710305.1 Buceros rhinoceros silvestris | reverse complement strand
GGAAGGACTTCTCGAGGGAAGCTGGGGAAACAGCTCACTCTGGCAGCACTCCTGGCAACTCAGCCACGTCTGCTGCAGGTGCCCAATGTCATGAACCGCATCTACTGGCGTCTCTCCTTGAGGAAGGGTGAGTTTGCTGAGGGCACAATGGACAGCATCCTTCTGGAGATGACCCGCAAGAGCCCCCATGACTCGGTGGTGACCCTTCTGCGCTGTGCTCCATCATGTAACAGGTACGGGGCCTTCCAGCTGTCTGGAA
>NW_010417330.1:1661-4773 GCF_000710305.1 Buceros rhinoceros silvestris | reverse complement strand
CGCTGCGCTGGGCCGGCCCGGGGACGGCGCCGGCCTCCCTGCCGTGTGCTCTCGGGGCTGAGCGCAGGTCTCGCTCCTGCCGGGGCAGGCTCCCCGCTCCCTGCTTTTGTGCAGTCGTTTGCCTCCCTGCAGGCTTTAGGGTGATAATTCACACAGCGCCTTCTGCCCAGACATCCACGGCACTTTCATGAGGGGGAAGAAAAAAAAGGGCCAATCAAAGAAACCTCGTCTGTATTTAACCAGCCGGGGTTAAAAGGCAGAGCTGGTGAAACAATTTCTAGGTCAGACCCGAGGGAAGTGATGGGTCCAAGAACAGTTCTGACTTGCATCCTTGCTCAGTGGGACCATGGATGCTTCCTCAGATGGTTCCATATGAAAACAGGGCGGTGTGTTTCAGACAAAAAACCCAAAACAACAACAACAACAACAACAAAACCCCTCGGAACAAATTAGACCCATGATTTTGAAGTTCAAAGGATCAGCACATCAAGAGATAGGGAATATTCAGGGCCGAAAGATCCCCTGTTGCTTTAGCAGACGCAAAGTTTCAGGTGGTGTCAGAGTTCACAGAATACCATCTTCCTTGGTAAAAAGCAGAATGTACATAACATCTTGCTGTTGCCAAAAAGAAACCGATGGTATCAGTTCGTAGGACTAGAAGGGTGGTCTGCAGGTCAGATGAAACAAGGCGTCACATCAACTTCGTACTACTGTGACTTCAGCACCCGCAGCACTGAGTGGCACAGGATTGGGCGTCCAGTTTGAGTACCATGCTGCTACGAAACAGGCAAATGTGGGGGAGTGAACCCACAACTCAAGTGGGCCATCCAGGCAGGAGGATTTAAAAAATTGCGGTGTGCAGTCTAGAGAAGCAGGAATTGAGGGAGACATGATGCTTCAAAGGAGAAATGAATAAATACCTTATATGTGGTGGAGAAGAAAATGATTATCAGCCCACCAACAGTGCCTGTCGCTACATGTACAATGAGGGGAAGGTCAGTAAAAGGATTTGCCTTCTGGTCAGTGAAATGAAAAATCACCCAAAGATACCAAGAAGACGCAAGTATTTTTCACTGTGTTAGTGAAGCACCAATGATAGGTGGGTAGAAAGTCATTCTAGATTTCTAAGCGCTTAGGCAAAGTCGGTGCTTTCAGACGGGCATGATGAAATTAGTCCTAAGTTGGAAGTTAGTCTCCTTAGTTGGAGAACTGGCTGGAGCAACATCAGGCCCTCTGACAGTTATTTTTGAAATCTCTAGAGAATGGAGAGGTTCAGAAGACTGGAGAATGCCAAATATAGTGGCTGTTTTTAAAAAATTTCTGAATCTGGGGGATTACTGGCCAGCCACTGTAACTTTATTGCCTCCCCTTGTGGAACTAGAACAAATAAACGTTAAGCAGACATCTCCCATTTTGCTTTTGCCAAAAACGAGAAATCAAGTCAAGCCAGTCTTTTCGCAGTAGACTAACAGACCTTGTGGATAAGGAAGTAACAAGGGATGTTACATATTTTGACTTCAGTAGGGATTTTTATTGTTTTATCTGACAGTCTTACAAAAAAGCTAGGAAAAACTGTATCTACTGAGGTCAGTGTTAGGGAGTCTGATAGCGATTAGAAAAGTAAAAAATTGTTTTTTCAATGGTATGCTGTCTGTCTGGAGAAAAGGATCAAGAAGGAGTCCTGCAGAGATCTGTTCTCAGTGTGGTATTAATAAGTGATTTATACAGTGGACTGGAAAGTGTGCTTATTAAATTCGCAGACAGCACTAACCTGAGAGGGGCTGCAATGTATTTGGAAGGCAAAATTAGTATTCGAATTATCCTGGTCAATGGGAGGAATGTTCTGAAAGATTTGAACACCATTTAATACAAGCATGTGCAAGGTTCTGCCCTTGAAGAGAAGTAATGCATTTTGCAAAGTTAGGACGGGGAATAGCTAGGCAGAGACCTCTGTTTTGTCACGGGTCCCCATCAGGCTGAGGACCTTTAGCAGAGTGCTGGCTATCATCAAACTCGGACTGCCTGAAAGATGCAGAGCCCAGAACAGCCATTCCAGGAACTGTACAATTTGCTTTTCTTACCTCTCCAAGAGTAAGATATTGCCCCCTCATATTTCAGTCCTTACTGCCAAAATATTCACATTTTGCATGCAAGGCTTCCACTGACCTTGCTCTTTTCCCTGCTGACTTTAGATCCGTCCCTTTGCATTCTACCTGCAAACAGGAATATTTGTGGCTTCCGCAGGACACTTATCCACCAATGCTATTGCTGTGGTGGTCCTGGATGCTCAGCCACCACTGCCACTTCTGATTGTTTTAGTTGCATCACAGTGTTTGGGGACTGTAAGGGATAAACAGGGCCACCCAACTTTTCCTTCTCTCTTCTTTGCGCCAGGTCTAAGACTTTCGAAATCTCTTTCTGTATCTTCAGGTGAAGCGGCACCCATGCCTCACTCTTAGGCAATGGCAAAGCCTCCTACCGGCTGTCTTCAGACTGGTGCAAATGATACCATGACATTTTCAGTAGGTCAAAGGATTCCTGAATGTTGGAACTGGTTCGATGATGAACGTCTGCTTTGCAAGAGTCTTGGTGAACCTGAAGGCAGCCAAGAAACAGGGGAAAGAAACTGTATTCCAGGAAGAGAAAGAGGAGAGCAAAAAGAAGAGAGAGACCTTTTTCTTTAGTGTATCTTGTTCCTGCAGGCAGCAGTGACGACCCTGGGTCGTCAGTGTTCCCTGTGGGGCCCATTATTGCTGCTCAGACTGAAGAAGGGAGGCTGTGGGCATAGCTGGTGATCTATCATCAGCTGAAGGCTGAGATGTTATTGCTCCGGTGAGCCGCAAACTGGGATCTGTGAACAGGTGCAGAAGACACGGGAGAAGAAGAACCACGAGCTGGGAACCGTTGCAGAGAACGGGAAATATTCAGGTCAGAAATGGTCTGGGAAATAGGGGAGTAAGACTGAATGGATAAGATAATGGCGGGGGGGGGGGGGGGGGGTGTGTGTTGTCGGCAAAAAAGCCACTCTCCATCATCTACCAACAGTCCTGGCAAACAGGGGAGGTACCAGTTGACTGGAGGTTGGCAAACGTGGCGCCGATCTATAAGAAAG
>NW_010417330.1:0-1545 GCF_000710305.1 Buceros rhinoceros silvestris | reverse complement strand
GGGAAATAGGAGAGTAAGACTGAATGGATAAGATAAGGGCGGGGGGGGGAGGGGTGTTGTTGCTTACTGGAAAATTACTGCTTCTGGGACAGAGGGTATATCAGGCTTGCAGTGCTGCTAATAAAGCTCTATTGATCGTCAGTCGGAGGCGTGAATCTATTCGTCGCAGGAGGCTGCAGGCACTTTTTTACAGAGCAGTCTTTCAGAGTCCCCACCCTCAACCAGTAGGCCAGGCTGGACTGGTATCAGAGGCTGGTGTCATGGGTTCATCCCGAGGCCCTGATGTTTGTACCTCTAAACTGCTTCATCTTGGCTTCTTCACTGCTCTGTCTCTGATGGCTTTTGGATTTCTGCCTGTACCTTATCTCAGTGCCTATACTCCCCTTCCCCATGTCTTTGTGCAATTTATTGTTTTTTGTAGAAGCAGCACTGCCCATCCTTTCTTCTTGAAAAGCCACCTCTGTCCCTCTTTTCTCCTCCCTCTGTCTCTCTCTTCAAGTGCTCCTGCTAACCCTTGATCACACGGAGTATATACCAGGATTGTCATTTGGTAATAGCGGGTGAGTCTTGTTTGCCATTCTGGGGGCTTCATTTTGGAAGGGTTGGGTATAGTCCTAGGATGACCACAAACTTACAGGCAAGTAGGGAGTGATATCATCAGGCAGACATCTGGAAGAGTGGAATGTATTGTGCCAGTGTTAACCAGTGTGTGCAGCCTTGGTCTCCATGTGTAAGAGTGGTTAAGTAAATGTCCTTTCAAGTGTCACCAGTCCTGATGCAGCTGCCTTCCGGATGGATGTAGGGCGCTTCCACATCAGTGTCTGAAGTGTGCTTTCAAAGTGATGCTTCCAGTAATCCCTGCTTGCTGGGCTTTGGTTTATACTGCAGAATGGTCTTGGTGTGCAAACCAGATTCTGTTCAGGTGGCGCTAAGCTAGTAGCTGTGCCATCCATAGGAGCACTCCTCATGCATTTCAGCCATTGACTGGTGTGCAGTCTGTGGGGCCAGGGAAAACACAATCCAAAGTAAAGGTCCGCAGACGTGTTTGCTGTGGGTGTTGGATTTCCAGCCCCAAATCTATCATTTCAAAATACGTCCCGGTTGAGCCATACTACTTGCGAGCACAGACCTGGCTGTAGATGTCATATACATCCAAGTAAGTCAAAAAGACTTACTGACGAGGAATAGTGTCTAAAACAGCACGAGTCATCAGTTTTTTGATAGATTAACTGCATCTGGGAGAAGACCCTCCAGAGGAGCGTATTCCTTTTGAAAAGGAGAAGAAGGGATTTTTGATTTTGAAAACAAGTTACTTCTAGGACCTTAATGTCACTTCTTTCCCATTCTTATAGAGGCTATACACGAATATGCTCTCACTTTCCAGGTGGTTTGCTCTCCTTTTGGAATTACTCGTATAGAAGGATGAGAACTGTAAAGGAGTTGACGTTTCTATGGCTTAACTGAAGCCATCGCATACTTTCCAGCTACGTGCTGGCGCTCTTAACCTCTTACCACCAGCTGCACCATTTTCGTGATCCCAAAGGA
>NW_010417329.1:10784-13791 GCF_000710305.1 Buceros rhinoceros silvestris | reverse complement strand
TATTATTATTATTATTATTATTATTATTATCAGGTAGAATGAGACTTGATTTTATCCCTATTGTGTCAGCAAAGCTTTGGGTTTTCTTTTGTTTAAATAATATTCATGGTTTTAGTAGCTGTAAATGTTTTTGCTTAGAGAATAAATACAGCATCAAAATTTAGAGTCTTTCTCATGTTAAGGTATTGAAGGCACTTGTGTTAAAAGAAGTCATCTCTTTAAACACTCACAAAACCCATGCACTGACATGTTACAATTTTCTATTTTAATAAATATTACCCAACATTTCACAGGTTGTTATAATATTTAATTATCTTTTTATCAAATAGAGTCATTAACAGAGAAATAATATAAACTAGGTTATTGTAAAACAATTTTGAATATTGGATGAAAATTTTATTAAAAAATAAAAGATAAACTTTTGAAAATGGAGAACAAGAAAAATGTCCAGTTTTCAAAATCAAAGGGATGGATACAATGAAGTAATGTCAAGATTCCTAATAAACTGATTTCTCTCCTCCCTTTTGATCTACCCTGAAATCATATTGGTAGGCTTATGCAAATTGTGGAATAGGAAGAATTTCGTAGTGGTCAAAAACCTTCCAAATGTTGATGAAGTGCATTCAAACCGTGCAGCTAAAGAATGCAGCTATTCTACTAGATTCATCACCTGTATACTTAATTCATAGAACTGACACTGATTATTACTTCTTCTGTTGGTGTTAGCAAGTGTGCTCTTCATTGACCTCTGACAGATGAGTGCTTGTTGTATGAAAAAACCACATTCCTGTATTTCTTTCTTTAAAATCAACAGCAAATGTTCATGGGAAAGGACCAACTATTGTAGTCACAGGGAGCACTTCAGTATTTCGGTTTTCAACATTAGTTCAAACTTCGGTCTTTAACACAGATTACGGGCTGTCAGAGATTTAAAGTACATTTGATGTTTTGATATAATTCTAGAATATTTGTTCCCTCCCACTTGTCAAAATCACTCTTCTCTTTCTAACTGACACTCACACATCCTCCTGTGTATGGGTTTAATCTACAAACCCCATACTGCCAGCTGAACTGCAGGAGAGGTTTAGTTGCATTCTCTTTACTAAGTTTGCTTTTTGATTAAATGATGATTGTTCATTAAAATCTACAGTATTAATTTCAAATTCACAGTAATTACAGAACAGATCCGTTATGAACTCGTATGTTTCTGCTTTACATAGCCCACCCAGCTGGGGTCTGGGATGTTGACCCATCAGATCAAGGACTGAATCAAAATATCTCTCCAAGGATGGGAAAAGAACTCTATCTGGTTCACTCATCCTCTTTCAGTTCATTCTTCCAACAACAGCTTCTACTTTCTACAGGAAATCGTTCTGCACTACAGACTTTGGAGGCAGCCACGCTGTGACAGAATTTTCGGCAACATATCTTGGTTGTTACTTTTCTTTACACTGATTACACTGAACATTTTTCAGCTCTCTTTGTCTCTTTTTTTTGTTGTTGTTTTTTTTGGGTTTTTTTGTTTTTCTTCCTTGGGGGCTGAAGTGGGTGGAAAGGAAAAGGATTTGAAATGTATTTTATCTTAAATTGCAAAATTAGTCATTCCCATTTCTTAACTTCTCTGCAAAGGCTCATACTTTATCAGCATATTGCCATTTTTTAAACATCATCCGCTATGAATTTAAATTTAGTTTTGCAGTTCTGTCATTCTCGACTCAATTGCCATTCATCAGATAATGTCTTCTGAGTCACAGTGTTGTTCTAAATCTGTTTTGAAATTCTTTGACCAAACAAGGTTCTCTCGTTGTAAAGATATAGTTACTGGTGGAGTTAATCCGAATGCAACAAATAAGTAGATTAGAAAACAGTGGTTTTGTCAGTTTGGGCAAAGATTGATAACTTTTGTGGTCCTGTACTCAGGTGTCTAAGAGGCTTCCTGCTTTTAAATGAATAAGCACAGGATGCTAATATATGCAGATAAATCATCCTTCAACAACGATATCAAGTTATTACAAAACTTGTGCCCAAATTAATTTTTCTGTAACTTGAGATTTAACAGATAATTTAACAGAGAAAATGTTACTAAAATCATAGATTAGACACATAACTGATGTATCAGAATCACAGGAGTGTGTAGGCTGGAAAGACTCTCTGGAGGCCAAGTGGTCCAACCTCGTTTTCAAGACTGGACTCATCTAGTCATGTTTAGAACATCTCTGTGGATGGAGATTTCGCCACTTCAGTTGTTCCAGTCCCCAGCCACCTTGTGATCCTGCACTACACTCAATCCAGTATGTTCAGATCTTTTTGTACACTGGGGAGCCCAAAATTTGACACTGCATTCCAGATGTGCCCTCACAGATGCTAAATAGTCAAAAAGGATCACCTGGCTACACCTGCTAGCTAAATTCTTTCCAAGAGCTGTTCAGTTGGCATTTGCCAACCCACACTCAACTTACTGTCCACCTGGGTTGACAGGTCCTTTCGTGCAAAACTTTTCCTACTTGCTCAGTAGCCAGTTCTGCACTGCTGCATGGGGTTATTCCACTCCTAGAGCAAAATGTTGCATTTAACTTTGTTGGACTCCATGACTTTCTGCAAACTGTAAACCCATGACACAAGGTCTCCCTAAACTGAAGCAACTCAATCCTCCCATTTTGCTGAGAGTGCACTCTCCCATCGTCTGGGAGTACAGAAAAACTATAATCAACATTAAAACAAGGATAAACCACAAGTTAACTATGTTGTATACTTATTTTAAAGTGATAGCTACCAGTATTTGTGGCCAGGAAGAATTAATTCTTAATAAGACAGTGTTCTCTCTAAACTGGGGCAAATATCAGTATTTCAGTGTTGCATTCCCAATTCACGCCTATCAACACAACACTGTTGTCAGGATGTCTACACTGCAAGTGATCACACCTCACAGAGCAAACTCCTTGACCCATCTGGAGAAGCGAAAGCATCCCTCGGTAACCTGCATTCCAGAATTTTGGGCTGTAGGGAA
>NW_010417329.1:9840-10696 GCF_000710305.1 Buceros rhinoceros silvestris | reverse complement strand
GGGAAATATTGTGAATGAGATTAATACAGGCAAGGAAAACATTTTTAATAACTTGGTATACTTAAAATATCAGATTTCAGTGGTGATTTGAAATGTGCCTTCAGTTAATCCACACCTTCAGCTTGTGTTATTTTATCCATTTATTAGCCTGAAAATGTATGTATGTTTTCCTGGCAATTAATACACAGGGACTGACCACGGGGTGTGACTTTTTAGCTGGGTCAACCCACCAGGCAACAGGCTATTCAAATGGATATATTGAGTTATCTACCAAATTGAACTGCAAAATCAATTTTTAATCCTTTCTTCCTAAACTTTTACTACGTAGGAAGTACCAAACAAAAAGTACAAAACTCACAACCACGGCCAGTCTCTTAAATAAGTTAAATAACTTTTTCTCTTTTTTTTAATAGATGTAGGAAGGCAATAATTTTCATGTCCTACAAAAATCTCCATGATTTCAATGCACTTCCTGTTCTGTACTGTATACAAAGAACTAGAATTATTTTGGATCTGCTTAAAAATCCAAAGGGTCCTCTTCTCACCAGGTGGTAGTTATCAATGAGGTTGTCATACGGGAGGAACACAGTGTTCAGATTCATAAGCTTGCATGAGGGAATTCTCAAGTCTCTAGGAAAGAATCTTAGTTTCTGAATATTATTAATTACTGGTGCATGGGTCCACTTCTCCCTTCCTCTATCCTCCCACCTTTCCTCTCTTTAGTTTTGTCTTTCTCTCCCCAATGCTGTCTTCTTTTGTACTTTTTTCCTTTCCCACTTATGAGTCCAGAACCTTATCTCAGATAATTTTGACCAAAATTGGTATATTCCTCTCAAAAAAAAAAAAAAAAAAGAAG
>NW_010417329.1:5743-9647 GCF_000710305.1 Buceros rhinoceros silvestris | reverse complement strand
GGGGTGTGGGGGTGGGGTGGACAAGTCAGATTCTTTCAAAGAAAATCTGTTGGATCATAAATCAAGTTTATAGCCTATCTTATGTTTGATTTCTGAACCATCACTGATGAATGCTTTGAAAACAAATATGTCACTTTGTTTTTCGTTAGAAAGAAACTAAAGTTAAAAAAACTCAGAAGTAACCAGTTCTAAAGCTGTATTAAAATTAATATTTAACTTCAGAGACACCGTTCAGCTGCAGACATATTGATCCTGCTCAAAGAGAAAATGCCTAAATTCACATTCCCTGTCTATCAGATTGGATGTACATTGGAAACACGTTGAACAATTTGTCTTGTGGTAACGAAACTGAGAGCCACCACAATCAGTCACCCAGCTGGAAACTACCCAGAAGATAATATTTTTCCATCAGCCACCTACTTTCATACTTCCCTTTCTAAGCTGCAACTTTAGCACTAGATGTTTATGGTCACATGACATGTACATTTGCTCTGTGAAAAATTCTGCCATTTGAAGAGACCAGCCACCTGTTAGTATTGAACACAACTAACGAAGAAAACCTTAAACCAAACTGTACATCGAAATATCACTTTTCTGGACAACAGAAATTGGAAGTGCCTCAATCCCCACAACTTTTATAACGGAAAAATAATAATTCCAAAGACCAAAATTTATTTTTGTTTTACAAAGTATTCTCAGATTCTTCTTTACAAATTGCAATGATTAGAAATAGCTTTAGTTTCTTAGGGGAAGACGCTGCTGTGTGGAGCTGTCTGCAACTCAGAAAGCCAGTTTATTAGCAAGGACAAAATTTCATGGAAATGGCTGCCTTAGCTGGCCAGTCTGAGTTATCTATATTTTGGAGCATTTCTCATTCAACTTTTTTATTGAAGTAAAACTTACTTCCTGAGGATTAAAACCCTTCTGATCTTTCTAAGATGTGAGATAATACAATGAGATTAAACCTCCTATGTTTAGGTTTAATAAACCTCCTATGTTCATGGACTTAGATTGTTTTTAGAAAAATATGACTGTCATTTGCAAGATATGGCAACTACAGCACAGGATTAAATAGGGGAAAGAATTCATGACAATGCTAAGGTAAAACATTCCTACACTTTGACATCAAAGGAAACCAGAGAGATGGAGTTCTTTTCTTGAAATCCACATTATTTCTTTGAATTTACCCCACAGTTCAGAAAGATCCCCCATCTCTTACCTTGCCTTTAGAAACTAAGAGAATTCTTCATTACAATTAACTGTCCTGCTGATTTTCTGAGCCTGGGTTTCTCTTTGTCCTCTCTTCATTTTGCTATTTTTGGCATAGGCAAATGACCTCGGGGACAAGGCAACCCTGTCATAGAAGAGATATTAGCTCTGTTTGACTCTAAAGCTGAACCTTCCGGCACTTCTAAGCGTACTGCCTGGCACTGCTGCCTGCTCCTCGTACCATCAGAGGCGGCCAGCGCCTGGCTAGGAAGCGCGTGCAGTATGCTTACCCCGCTAACTATTACATGTCAACATTTAACCAAGCATTGTCAAGCATGATAATCTTACACCAACGGCAGTGGGGAAGATTCAAAACGAGGTTAAAACTATAGACTTGGGGTTTAGATTGGTATGTTAAAATGTCTATTTCATAAGAGGCATCTTGAAATAAGGCACCATCACTGCAAACCCATCATTTACGAAAAGCTGCTGTAGACGGCAATATTTAGAAATGACAGGAGCATTTTGGCAGATAACTGCAGTACCTTGGAAAACACTAGTGTGTGCTTCTCGTTTATATTTTTTTCAATAACAATGCTTGTAAAAGAAATAATGCAGTAACAGTAGTTTCCATCAGGTTGCAATAAAATTAATTATGTGAAGCCTGAACTTGCAGTCTTGAAATATCCATACACACATTTACTCTCCAGATTAATATTAATATTGAGAACTCCGAGGTTCCTCAGAGCAATTGTGAGGAGAACAAAACTTAAGTCATGCAATGTAAGGATGGTGGTTTGTTTTGGTTTTTTTTTCTCCTAACATAGGTATAGCCCTATGTATTTGGATATGTCACTAGAGAAATCGTTGCCTTAAAAAAAATAAATATGTGGCAAGATCTTTCCAAAAAGGGAATTATTTATACCTGCTTAGGACTTCTAACAACCTTAAATCTCATTTCGCAGTTAGAATCAGATTAGTTTTCATTCACAAGGGCATTGTTTAAAATCACATACGCCATGAATTGCACAGCAGCCCCGTAAGAATATTTGCCTCACTGCGTGAATAAGCCCAGTTATATTCTGAATCAAACAGTTCAAACTGAGGACGGGTACATATAAGGAAACTAAAGGTATGTGTGTGAAGCCATAGGCATATGACGGGAAATGAGCTGCCTAACGTGACTTAGTTATGTTTGAAAATCATTTTTTATCTTCTGAAATGTTCCCATAAATATTGCACTGAGGGAAAAAACCTTGTCACTTCTTTCAGTTTATGTCTTTCTCCTTGTCTTCTTCTTACTACTTACTAAAAAAACCCCAAAAAACAAAAAACCCTTTTGCTTCAGGCATACAAATGAAAGCAGTCTTTACTTCTTATGCCTAATCCTTTCTTCTTATGTTTTTCCCAAACTGAAATTGCAATCCTCAATTCTTTTACATAAGAAAATTTTCCTAAAAGAGCAATGTTATACATTACATGGAGTATTAGTACTTCCTGTAAGAAAGTGCAGCAGCAGATAAAATGGTAACTAATAAAGAGGTCATTCGTATGCGTGAGTTTCAATTATACATATTGAGAAGAGGCATTGCTAAGACGAAATCTTAGAAGATGGGGAAAGTATTTCCAAGAAGCCTTTTAAAACTCTTTAAGCTTGTGATTAATGTCAAATTGAATATTGGAAAAGAGCAAATGCAGCCAGATGTTGGGGTTTTCATTATCTGCCCCTCTCTAATTGAATCTGATGTGACATTTCTGCTACGCCTATGACTTCAGATAAGATGTATAAATTGCTCCTTTTTTTAATGTTAGTTTTCTTGAACACACAGTGACATTTCCCAGTGGTCTCCAAGGAAAAAGTACAATCAAAATGCTGTCATCACAGATGCTAATACAGTCTTAAAATAAAAAAACAAAAGAAACAAACAAACCCCCCCCCCCAAAAAAAACCAAACCCAGAACAAAATATCAGCTGATGCCATGACAATATTGGTTTCAACAAAACAGCTTCTGGTAAAAAAAAAAAAACAAACAACCCCCCCCCCCCAAAAAAAACCAAACCCAGAACAAAATATCAGCTGATGCCATGACAATATTGGTCTCTTTACATGGCGGATTTAGAATTTATATTTTGATCTTAGAAAGAGGAAAGAAAGGACTAAAGCCAGGATTTGATCCTAGAATTCTTTTTATTATAGGGACAGGATTCTTATTCCTTCTCCTGCACAAAAAAAAAAAACCCAAACCAACAAACAAACCAAAACAAAACAAACAGACAAAAAACCACAAAAAACACCCACCAACCACAAACCAAAAAACCCTATTTTTTTCTGTCTTGTGTAAAGTTCCTCTGCATCACTCCATTGTTTCTGTACAAAACTATCCCCTAAAGCAAGAAAATGGAAATGAGATTTTCTATGTAGGTCTGTGAAAAGAATGCCATGCTAAAGCCTGGTCCCTCTGCATGGTCTGTTAAACTTGGCCCTCCACTGCCATCTGAGAAACATCAGATCATCTGATGAAAAACCTAAGAAATGGTAAACAAGATAGTTGCTGCTGTTGCTGCTATAAACAAGCATGTGATATATCATCTGTGTGTTTAATGAAAATAAAGCAAAAGAATGAAACCACGCATCCAGAAGCACTTCCATAAGGAAATTCCCTGATGTTTCAGCTTACTGGTGAAGCTCACCAG
>NW_010417329.1:4413-5621 GCF_000710305.1 Buceros rhinoceros silvestris | reverse complement strand
GAATTCTGTCTGTATCGCCATCTTTAGATTGCCGGCTCATACGCACTCTCTAGGCTGGAACAACCATCCCTCTTCCTGCCAGAGCACCATAAGTGGATGCTGTGCGTAACCACTTTTATACTTCTGGAGGAGGGTCCCCACACCTGTTGCTTGTCACATGTAGCGAGGCATTCATAAAACACGTTAATGGCATCTAGAATTTTGCATGGTCTCTAACTTTTCCTTCTGCCCGCGTAGGGGCAGTTTGCTGGCTGACAACAACTAGCACAAAAAATAAGCTGGGGACAGAAATGACCGCTACAATTGACGTGGTTTAGTATTCATGCACTAAGCTGCTGGTTTGAGTTCAGCTTATTCTTGAATTTTATCTACACGGAGCTTTCTCTAAAATATTCTTGTCTTTATGACTGTGTGAGAAAAAATCAAGCAAAGCCAGTTCCCTTCAGTTAAATTGCCTATGCTGCCGTTTCTGCTACTGTTTCTATTCCAAGACAAATTAGAAGTTTTGGGAGGTTGTTTACCAGTAGTTTTTAAGTCTGAAAGCCCATTCTAATGATTTTTGGAGGGATCTCTGGCAAGGACCCTTACTGTAGACGTATTTATTTGAAGTTAGAACCCATGAGAGTAATTTTTTACTCCTATATCTACGTGTTAGGTTATGCTTTTGTTTATAAGAGTCTTCAGCGAAGCGGTGTACCGTATAAATCTTGTATAAGGCTTGTGAAACAAATAGAAACACATGCAGTTTTCTTAACAACATGGGCTACCTCTATAGATTACATATTCATGAAGCAAAACAGAGAGTTATATAAATCATGAGGTCTAGACAAACAAGTAAGAAAAAGCCAGACTCACAGATTTCACATCAAGCAAGTATTCTGCAACACACACTATTAAAATTTCTCTGAATACCACCATAGATTCCCATAATTCCCTTAATGCATTCTTTTTCCTTTTTCCTCTAGGATAAGATGTAGAAAATAGAGTGTCCTGGTGTGAGATAAACCCAGTCTGATTGATGTATGAAGCAAAGCCATTAAGGGATTCCTCCCCCTGCACCTCACTGCACCTCGTTGGCGGGGCAATGTCTCCTTGAGAAAAGGCACACAGAGAGCGACAGACCTCGTGCCCTTGCCCTCTGCTGCCCTGCCCGTGCTGGAGACGTTGCTGCAGTTGCAGCAGTTGCAGCGGCAGGGGGCGGCTGGGCG
>NW_010417329.1:1099-4220 GCF_000710305.1 Buceros rhinoceros silvestris | reverse complement strand
CGTGCCTGTTAGCTCCCCTGTCACTGCTGCTCCTGGGCCCGGCGGGAGCCGGCCCCGGCTCTGGTCCCTGCCCCACCGCTACATGCCTGGTAGTTTGCCCGTGGTTTAACCCTCACCGCACCAGATCCCCAAACCCGGTCTGTATTTGTAATATTTAGTGGTTGGTTGGTTGTATAAGATCGTTTTTGTTGTTATTAAAATAGTTTTAATTTCCAAAGCTCAACAGGAGCCTCACTCACTTTATCGTTTTCCTTTAATCTCTCTCCTAACCCTTTCCTACTGGAGCGGAGAAGGGGCTGACTGGAGAGGGAGAATTTGTCCCGTGGTTTGGCCCTGCCTCAGCCAAACTGGTGAAATTAAAATTTCTCTTCATGTCATCATAGATTCCCATAATTCCCTTAATATATTCTCTTTCCTTTTTCGCTAGGTTAAGATGTAGAAAATACAGGGAGCGGAAAGGTTATTTTCTCTGTGTTTAGAACAAACGTGTTTTCTTAAGAATTACTCTTTTTTTCTTACCAGATGACCAATAGAAAATCTCATTTATGTTGTCTGATTAATTAGGGATACCTGCATTTGCTTGTGCAGCTTTACTTTCACATTCATCAGTGGAATTTTCTTTTCCTTAACCTTTTCACAACCATTAAAATTTCCCTCTGAAATTTATCATTAGTTTCCATTTTTGGCTATTATTTTGTATACCTTGTCTCTCTTTTGTATACCCTGTGGCAGATTTAGATTTCAAACACAAGTAACTGGTGTATTTCCCATCATTTATGGGATGGATGCTGATTTTAGGAACTGAATAGTAATAGGTATAAATCTGTTCCTGCCTTGATTTTACGATTCTCTCCATTTTTGAGAGTTAGGGCAGATCGTTCTTGGAAATACTGTAGCTCATGACCTTTAAACACAAGTTCTAGATACTCTATGCTTTTTTGTCATCGTTAAATCTTTCTGCTTGTGTTTCAGGATAAGACTTACCAGCTCTGAGGAGGCCTTGTAAAGGGAATACGACCTGATGCACCCTGACCACTTCAAAGCTTCCAAAGACCTGACATTTAAAGGCCTTGCAATTAAAGTTTTTACACAACACATAGAGTTTCCTCTTTCAGGATTTGTAGTCAACCTTTTAATCCTGTTGCCCTGTTTCAAAAGAATCTGATTTAAAAAGCAACCTGCTCTCATCTTTCTGTTCCAGTTCTGTCATAGTCCTGTACACCTGTACACTTCCTTCATTTTCTGAGTCATTTCAGTGATTAAGTCTTCTGAATATGTCTTCGTTCTGCTAGAAATTTGGGCATATTATCCTTTCTTGTGGCTCAAAAATTAAATGAGTAAAATCTATAATTTTTAGCTTCCTGAAGAGTGTGAGGGCTTTTTTTGCTTTCTGCATTTCTATTTAAGTGCACATTAACTTTTCTGTCCTCTCAGGCAGCTATTTTTTACCTCCTCTATTTGAGCAGGCTTTTTTGTTTTTAAGTTGAGAGAATTTGGACTGAGAGAAAGCAAATGTCACTCTCATCTTCAGGTAAGGAAGATCTTGGGAACATAGGCAGGGAAGCCTCACCTTCACCTCTAGGAAGGCGATGGAAGAAACGGTCCTGGAAACCATTTTCAAACACATGAAGAACGAGGTAATTATTGAAAGTAGTCAGCATGGAATTACAAAGGGGAAATTGTGCTTAACCAACCTGACAACCTTCTGCAATGTGATGACTCAGTGAACTTGAGGGCAGCAGCTGATGCCATTTGCCTTGACTTTAGCAAGGCTTTTGACACTCTCTTGCATAACATCCTCACTGACAAACTGAAGAAGCATGGACTAAGTACATGGACAGTGAGATGAGTTGAAACCTGGGTGAACCGCTGGAGGTAGAAGGTTTCACCAAGCGGCACAAGGTCCAACTGGAGGCCTATAACAGCAGTGTACCCCAAGGAACAGTGCTGGGGACAACCGTCTTTAACTTCTTCATTAGTGACCTGGATGATGGAACACAGAACTAGAAAGTGCGGTTGATAATTGAGATGGGTGTGCTGCAACTCAAAATCACCTTGACAGGCTGGAGAAATGATCTGACAGGAGCCTCACAAAGTTCAACAAGGGAAATGACAAGTCCCATACCTGGGTAGGAATAACCCTGGGCTCCAGCACAGACTGTGAGCTGTCCAGCTGAAAGTCAGATTGACAGAGAAGGATTTCAGGTTCATAACTGAATAACTTAGACATGAGCCAGCATTGTGCTCTCACAGCAAGAAAGACCAACATCACCCTGCCTTGCACTAGGCAGAACAAGGCCAGCAGACTGAAGGAGGTGATCCTTCCCCTTTACTCAGCTGTGATGAGACATATCTGGAGTGCAAGACCCAGTGCTGGGGTCTCCAATTCAAGAGAGATGTAGACGTACCGGGATAAGGACAGTGAAGGGCGACAATGAAGATTAAGCGATGGGAGCATTTCATGCAAGGGGAGGCTGAAAGTGCCGAGACTGCCTAGCCTGGAGACAAGAAAACTCAGGGGGATCTTGCCCATGTGTAAAAAAAACTTGATGAGAGAAATAAAGGCAAGAACAGAGCAAAACTCTTCTCAGCAACGTTAAGGGACAGGACAGGAGGCAATGGGCACAAACTGAAACACAGGAAATTCCACTTAAACATAAGGAAAAAAAATTAGTTGCTATGAGGTTGGTCACACATAGGAACAGGTTCCCCAGAAATGTTGCGGAGTCTGCATCCTGGGAGATGGACCTCAAAAACCCCATTTGGATGGGTCCAAAACCCCACTGGACCCAACCTTCAGCAACCTGCCCTCGCTGACCCTGCTCTGAGCAGGGAATTGGACCAAAAAAGTCTCTAGCAGGTCTCCCCTTTTTTTTTTTTTTTAAATTTTATTTTATTATTTATTTTTAGCAAATATTTCCACTTAACAATCAGGTTTAGAAAGTCTGGAGGATTCACAGTGTCCTGTGTGGTTATTGTCTATGCAGCAGATGAAACAGGAGTGGAGTTGGGGGACATGCCGTGCAAATTGCACTGCGCTATGCCACAGTTTTTCATATAGATGCTCTGCTAGGTTCTATATGCTGTACACAGGCCCTCCCAGGACCACAACAGACATCCT
>NW_010417329.1:0-983 GCF_000710305.1 Buceros rhinoceros silvestris | reverse complement strand
AGAGCGGATTTCATGTTTGCATTTTCCCTTTACAAATCTTGTCTGAAGTCTAAGCCCTGAATTTTTAGTTTCCATAGCTTTTCAGTTTTGTAACACGGTAAGAAAACAAAGTCCTACCATAGGGCATTAAAACAAAAAAAGTTACACAGTACATGTAAGGGGAGGGAGGGAAACATGCTTGAGAATGATATCTGGCATTTATTGTCCATTTTATGTGCCAAGCTTTAAATAAAGCTAGCTATACAAACCCAGTCCAGCAGATGTTATATTAGCACATATCATACAGTTACTTGGCAACAAACACAGATTGGACATAGATTTGATCTGCAGAAATGTTACCAGAGCGAGTGGTTACACAACCGCAATTCAACGCTTGGTGCAAAAAATGCGTATGTACTGATATACTAAAATGCATGTAAAGCACAAGAAAAAAAATGGTGAAAATTATACTCCTATTCATATTTTTTGGAAATAAACACCACAAACCCACCTCTTTGAATTGCAAACAAGCTGATAAAAAAGCACTATTGCTGGCAAACAAAGTAGAGCACATTGGATTGTTTATTTTCCAGATACTGTAATTAGGAAATTATGGCAAACTTCTGCCTCTTTAGTTGACTGGTTTTTTTAAAGAAATCTTCTCTTACTTTCCTTCAGAAGCAGAAAACAGTGGTTGGACGCAGTTCATTTTATTTATTAAGGAAATTAACACCTATTAAAGCATCTGCACATCACTCTTCTTTCAAAAGAAACGTATGTTTTCTTTGGACGGGAATCTATGCCACCCTATTTCTCGCAGAATCTCTACCACCATAAATTCACAGTAACTCTCTTGATTGCTATTGCTCAGTTCTCTCCATAATAAAATATCTTAGGCCAGAGCAAGTGGAATTGGAAGGCTTTCCCTTAGTTTTCCTCAAACTTGTTTTTTCTTCTGAACATAAGGAGGAAGTTGTAATGGCATGTCCATACTGTTTACACTG
>NW_010417328.1:0-2925 GCF_000710305.1 Buceros rhinoceros silvestris | reverse complement strand
CCTTAAGACCGGTTTTATTTCCCCTCTCTTCACAACATGTACAAAAGAGGGAGGAGTGCATCGTGAAATTTCCTGATGACACACACATGTGAGCGCTTGTCAATACACAAGAGACTCCAGCCTGTCACGCAGGAAGAACTGCACGACCTCGAGGAACAACAGGAATAGGACGAAATTCAGTTGTGCCATATGTAAGGTTTGGCACATAAGGCTGAAGCATCAGAGTGTCTCAGGCAAAATAAAAAGTCTCAAGCGCCTTGGCTGGTCACAGGATTTCTATGAAACGGTAATTTCAAATCCCCATTTTGGGTGTCTTTTTGGCTCCTTGTTCAAACAGGCACCCTAACTCAGTCAGCAGCCAAGGAAAGGCTCTCAGTCCCCTGCCTAGCTGTTTTAGGGTTTGGCATAATTTAACTCTAAATTTGTTAGTGGCAATTATTTCAATATTATCCATTTCTTACAGAATAAACTGGAGACTTACATCAGTAACTAGGTTTTGTTTTGGTTTAGTTAATATTTTGTATTTACATAGCATCTTTCATCTTTCAAAGTGCTCTACATACATTAATTATTTAATTCTCCCCCAACCCCCTTTGATCAAGGCAAGTATATGACGCTCAGTTTGCAAGTGAGGAAAGCAACCACAGAACGAGTCCTTGCTGCTAGGCTCATCCCACCAGAACTGATGCGACTTGGTGGCTCTGAAAGGCAAGGAAAGTTTACATGATGTGCACAGGGTTGACAAGCGATCCAGTGGTGGAGTCACCGTGGCAACTCTTCTGACTACCCTGTTGTTGCAAACAGAGAGAGAAAGAAGGGGGCTGCCATGGAATGCTGTGTGCAGGGCCAAGTATAGGATGCTGGATGTACAACAGAGGATCAGAAAATGATGTGTCCTGTGCTCCTGAGAAAGACCCAGAATTTAATCAAGGCACGTAGAACAAAGCTAGCACAATAGCTAGGTGACTAAGACCCAAGTAACAGGTATAAATGCAAATAGTTAAAGAAGAAAATTAATAAGAGCTGACATTGTTCTGTATAGACATGCATTCAGTGAAAGAATGTGACTTCTCTTTCAGTTTAAAAAAATAACCACTGATGTATTTTTGATTGTTTTTGTGTCTTCAGGCTCTTTCTCTTTCTGTAGAAAGTGTGAGAAGAACAGAGCAACAGACCTCAGTCTCCAGCCTGACAGTGTGTGCAGGGCACCGGCTGTAGAGTAAAAGGCAGAGCCTGCCCAGAGGATGAGAGAAAGAAGATGAGAGAAAGTTTGTGCTAGGACACTGCAGTCTCTGCCACACAAAGTAATGGAGGACCGGGAGACCTCAAAGCAAAGCCATGCACAACATGTGATCCGTGGACTGGCTGAAGGAACAGCCTGGGTGGACTCATGTTTGGAAAACCTGCAGAGAAAGACCCGCGGGAAGAGGAGCTGGGGTAGAGTGGGACATGGGAGCACGTACCCTCTGTGATGTCGCGATGCAGGACGTCAAGGTGAGATTGTTCAACAACCTGATTAGGTGCCCCTATGTGATGGGTTGGCAAAAGATCTCCTTTTTAGGAGTTTGCTTTAACTAACCAACTGTATTCCCTGCCATGTGACGTCAGCTGCATCTCCATTTCTCATTGGTGAGAAGTTTTCGCAGGTCTGTTCGACCTTCGCGCTGCTGTTGCTCTACAAGCCACACGGCCGAGCCACGTGAGGCACTTCTTCCCACGCTCTCGGTCACCGCGAAGACTAGCCGTGCCTGCTTGCTTTTCCCAGGGCTACACACTCTTGTTTCGCCCTGGACCACCACTGAGCAGCCCTTTCCCCAGAGCCGCCACTGCTGCAAGTGACCAGCTTGGGAACCGCGCACTGCGGGGGATCGGAGCCCTCCCCCGTCGCTTCTAACGAGCTGCGCTTTCGCTGCTGCCGGGCTGGAGGAGCCGTGCCGCGTGCCCGCTGGTGCTCGCTGTTTGTCCAGACCCAATCCGTCCCTGCTTGCCTGCGGCCTGCTCGCCGCTGACGCTGTTTCTCACTCCAGGGCTATTTTGCTTCCCTGCACTTTCGGTAAACCGCTGCTGCTGGGACCAGCCGAAAAAACCCCCTCGCCGCCGCAGAACCTGCCGATTTTGGAGCCTTTCTGCCCACCGAGCTGCACGCGCCGTGCGGGACTGGGACCCCACATGCCCGAGGAGCTGTTTCCCTGCTTGCTACGCTTTTCGCCACCAGGTTTGCCTTTGCTTCTGCCTCAATCCACGATAGACTGGTAAAATTCTGCTGGTTTCGGTTTTCCCCACGTGGCGCCGCAGCGTTTTGACTGCCGTGGGTTTCTCTTTGTAACTGCCGCCACATGGCCATCACCATCTTTGAACTGCCCTGGTTTTACTTTCCATCCCGTGGTTTTAACCCTCGCCTTTCCATTTCCTACAAAACCCTCAATATCTTACTGGGGGTTTTTTAATTATTTAATTTATTTCTGTTTGTTGTGTTATTAAAGTTTATTTCAGTTTTCCAAAAAAGCATATTACAGGTCTCATGAGTTCTCTTCTCCCTTCCCCTATTTCTGCTGGAATAGGGGAAGGTATTATCGTCACCGGTCCTTCGCTCAACCTCAGCCAAACTGGTGACACCCTAGAAAGACCAAGAGCTGCTTGTATTGCCATTTTAAAACAAGGAACTAAGGCACAGAGCAACTGACTTCTGCAAACTTAGTGTAGCACGTGTACCAGAGTACTCAGGTTCTTACCTCCATGTTATGCCAACGGGACATGCATCCCTAAATACGCTCTGTGACCTGGGTCAAGGCTGTTCAAGGTCATATGGGTAGTCTGTGGCAGAGCTAGGAGTTGGACTCCTGCCATCTGAGGCCAGGCTAACACCTTTACAATAAGGTCATTCACGCCCTTATGTGCAAGTTCTCTGCTTGTAGAGGAATTAAT
>NW_010417327.1:126600-127802 GCF_000710305.1 Buceros rhinoceros silvestris | reverse complement strand
GGCCGCGGTCTCGGTGTGGTCAGCAGTCGGTAATAGTGGGCAGGTTTGGGGGGGCGGCGGGGGTGAATTGCCACCCGTGAAGGTGTGACAGGAGGGAAAAACTACTAGATTTGTGCAGAAACCCTGTATATTTAATCTTTGTATTTATACATATATGTATATTTATCTATGTGTACATGGAATGTATACTCATATCTTTTTGAGCTGTGAGAACGTTGCCGGTAGGCTTCTGCTTCCAGATATTTTGTTTTCTGTTTCTTTTAGGCGTATTTGCATTTCTGCTGGGAGGGGAACAGACAGCAGTAATGTTGCTGAATATGTATTCCAACAGTAGCATGGAACAACTTGTGTGCCTTTAATTCAGCTGCAGAGGATATCCACGTGGGATTAATATACTTAAGCAATCATGTCACACTGACGTATCTTGTTCAGACTTGTAGATTTTTAAAGCAGCGTGGACTTACAGGTAGTAGCGGAAGTGTAATTAATTTTAAACATGTGACTCGGCCTAGTGCGTATGATTTTAGCATTGTATTCATAACTTGGTAAATATGTATAGATTTAGCCATCTGTCCTTTTTCCCTTTGTGTGTGCACCTACCACGCTGCACAAATGGGAAAGGTACCTGCAGTAGGCTTTAGGGCCAAGTATGTGTTTAAACTAAACTCTTTTGTGACATGCTTTAAATTTACCGTCAGGCACTATGGAAAGCTTATTCCATACAGCTTTTGACTGTGTTTAAAAAAAAAAAAAAGTTATTTCAGTATCAATGATGCCAATTTGTACCTTGTATTTGGCATTAATGCTATTTGCATACATTCAGTATAGCTGATACTGCTGCTGGAAGGCATTGTAATTCTTCCCAGTATGGACAAGGCCCTTTTGTTTAGTGTCAGCCTCGTATGCTTCTAGAGGGTGTATGAACCCTGAGTAGAGCCCTGCGATTTCTCTCTCCTGTGATAAGTTGGTGGTGAGGTGCCAGCTGGTGTTGATTGTTGGAGATCTTAGCAATAAAACTTTTGACATAGGCTCGAGCTCCAGATTGGGGCTGGTCAGTCTTTGGCATTTGCTGTAGTTGCTGGCACATGCTATGACTCATCTACGGGCAAGTGAAATTTGGAATAGCAGTGGGCTACAGCAGTGATTTGCACTAGTGTAAGGGTTTGTTGTCCAAGGTAACTTACAGCATGGTGGCTATACAG
>NW_010417327.1:121870-126485 GCF_000710305.1 Buceros rhinoceros silvestris | reverse complement strand
TCCCTACAGCAGAAGAGATGGGCCGTTTTGTTGTGGTGACCTTGCTGTCACCACAAGAGTGGTAGGTGGGTGGATGCCATGACATGTTACCTCAACATCCTTTCTCTCTGAAACTTAGCTCCTTTACCATTTATGCCCTCCCTCTGGAGAAATCACCTGTTTTTAGACATGAGTAGGCCTGCCAAAAACCTCAGGTCTTTGGTAGTGGTATGTTTGGGATTGTGATGCTGAAATCTTCATTTGAACATCATTTTCTTAAATTTGGCTTTTATACAATAACAGTTGTCATAAGATTAAAAATAAAGTCTACTTGCTGCTAACAGTTGGTGGGTGAAATTGTCATCCCTTGCACTACAGCTGCTCTGTAGTTTCTCTGCTGGTTTCAGAGTCTCTAGTATTGTAGTGTGCAGTACTAAATAGACTACTTTTTCTACTAACATGGAGATTCTTAAACAGCGGTATACATACTGTAGCCAAAGTGGTTTGTGAATCCTGCCACTGGTGACATGTGACTGCCATTTTGGAAACCTTCTTAGTCTTGCTTTTTCTTGGGTTAAAAGCTTGGCTACAAGGCTTTGGAAAAAGTTCTGTTAGCAATTTATGGCAGGAAGAAGAAAAAAAATATATTAAATTGGTATTCCCGTTGCTGCCTGATGGTGTTAGATGTTTCTGCATCCTCTGGGTAGCTCTTGGAATCTCGGCAACACTGTGTGATTATTTTACTGCTTATGCTGCCGAGTAAAATTACACAGCCTAATTTATTTAGGTTTGGCATGTTCTCACTGAAACTCATGCCATGCTAGGTGAATGAACAGCCTGCTTTTTTATATTGCCTTCCCCCCCCGACTTTTAATAGGCCCTCATAGAACTTCTTGTGGTTCTACTGGAAGGTTTCAGAATTTGATCCAACCTGACAATAAAAACAGAAATAAAGAATCATGAATGATATTAAACTTGTTACTGAAGAAGGTATTTTCATAATGTCAGTTATCAGGGTAGAAATCTCACTTCAGATGGCTCC
This sequence comes from Buceros rhinoceros silvestris, assembly GCF_000710305.1. NCBI lineage: Eukaryota > Metazoa > Chordata > Aves > Bucerotiformes > Bucerotidae > Buceros > Buceros rhinoceros. The sequence goes on along the minus strand of NW_010417327.1, from coordinate 125,464 downwards.
AGCCAGTCCTACAATCACGTTTACTGCTCTTCTATAATTTTTTTTTTCCTGGCAGTTTATTGTTAGCTGTCTGAGACTGAAGTACTCAAGAAGATGTGAAGACGTTACCTTCATTTTCTCAGAATTACGAAGTAATCTAATTGGCTTCCAGATCTCACTGTATCTTTCTTCATGTCCCTCTGTAATTCAGACTCTTTCTGTCTACTTATTACTCTTTTCCAGATGCCTTTAACCAATCAAATCTTTGTGGGATTACTTTTCCCTAGATGAATTATTATTCATTTGCTCAGAGGCATCCAAGATATAAAATGCCTAATGGAATTTTCTCTCTGCAGTGCACCCCCCCCCTTACCTTTCTTCAGTATTCTCCCACGTCCCACGTTCATTTACAACTTTACGTAAGTAGAACTACTTGGAAAGTGTTCATTAAAATGTCATTGAAGTGAAAGTCAGGAAGAGTGTTGATCAAAAATGCTTTTCATTTTCAAGTCACTCATTTCTGGTGAATAAACCTTTAAAAACAAAAACAATCTCTCTCTCTTCTACTGCTGATATTTCCCCTGTGCTTTTTTCTGTCTTGATCATTGTGGTTGGATTGTTTGTGATAGCTGGGTTTGACATAATCGACTCGCTTGCTGCTTCAGAGACACACAGTATCGAAACACTCAAAGTTAGAATAAAACTGTAGTCAGTTTAGCTCAATCAACTACAGGTATGAAGGAAGAGTAGACTTCTTCAAAGGGCTGAAAGTGGTGGATAACTCCACAGTTTATCCTGATTTGCAGCTGCGCATCAATGTTCTTGGCTCAAGTTGGGCGAGTGATGACAGCGATGACTGTCAGGGACTGTTCCTCTGTGGTGCCCAAGGTAGCCCTTTTGCTGCCCAGGCCTAGGGCCACAGAGAGCTGTAAGATCATGTGTGGCTGTTTGAGCACTGTGGGGATGCAGCCTGGAAGATGGAAGGATGACAGTACTCAGCTGCATAACTGGGGAAAGATATAGCATGTTTTGGAGTAATCAGATTTCCTAGACTGGAAAGCTTAATGACCTGCTTACAGCATACTGGAGACGCAAGTCACTCTTTGCCTAGATAGAGCTGAGAAAACAACATTGTCATTGACAAATGAGTGTTGAAGACCTTAGCACAGGCTTGGATGCATTATTTTCGCCTTTATCTGCTGTCTCAAGTCTGTAATTTCTGTCCCGTGTGTGAATATGGTGAGATGTGAAAACATCAGGGTGATTTTGGAGTGTATTACTGGAATGGTGGTTGTTAGGAGCTGCCTGTATTTTTGATCTCTGCTAGTGGTTCCCTGAGCCCTCTGGCCCTTGCCCTGCTGGCTGTTGGTTAGCTGAAAAAGATTTTGGAGTTTCTTGGTCTTTGCCCTACCAAGGCTTTCTCTAGTTCCTGGGAAACTGGAATGAGGCAGTGGTCTTTCGAAAACAGCAGCGCTGTTGCAACTTCATTGTCAAGGGTCAGGTCCAAAATACAACAGACTCCACCGGATGGACCAGAGTTGACCTGTGAAGGTGCCAAGGAAACCATAAGGAAACTGGCTTTTCATACAAAACATGAAAAGATGAGTGTTGTGGGCTTCAGGGTGTTTAACCTTGTCAATATATTTGTTGAAATTCCCTGAATTTATCATTCTAGGACATTTTGCTACCTTCTGTTAAAAGATATTAGCATTAGACTTATTAAAGCTCTTTGTTTATTGTAGTCTTTGAGTAAATGTTACCTTTAGCTTTTCAAATTAGTTAAATCTAATAAAGATGCCTTACTAGAGGTACCTTAGATTTCCTGCTTGCAGAAGAGGTAGACGAAGTGCTTCCTGCTGTCTGCTTTGCGCCTGAGTTTTTGACTCAGGATTCTAAGGGGACGAAAAAAAAAGACATGGGATTTAGATCTCATCTAGACAGCTTTGGGTGATGCAATACATATCAGGTATTTCACTCTTGGGATTGTGTATTGCCTGTTGGCAATTAGAGGTAGGTCTTATGTTACTCAATTCATTCACTTAATTTCATAATGCTTTATGCTCTTTGCTTCCTGTTTGTGGTGGAGTGTATTTCTCCTGCTAAATGCAGCTTTTAGAAGGTAGGTGATATCTCTGGTTCTTCTCCTAATTCATTGAACAGTCCCTACCAGTTTATGCCATGGCAGATGAAGTGGACTGTGCTGTGAAGATTGCTGGGTGCCCAGGGAGAGGTGGGGACACCCTATGATTCTTTGAGGTGCAAGCTGTTGAATCCTGGGAATGGTTACACCTGGCTATGCATCCCGTGGGAGCAGTGGTGAGTGTGGACAGGAAGGGTGAGGGCCTAATAGCCATAATGGAACGATTAGGGCACATTCCAGCAGAAGAAAGTGTTGTTGATGGCTTCAGTCAGTTGTTTTCTTGAAATAACCTGTCATCGGTGTTGTGAATTAGAGGAAGGGGTAAGAAAAATCAATGCATGTTCTGAGCTATAAAGAGGCCTCTTGACTAATAGTGTGGCAGTAACTGGAGGCCAGAGCTGGGCGGAGCTCAGTACTCCTCCCTGATGAAGCAGCAGAGAGGTTTGGTCATTTGAATTGTGGTGATGGCCCTAGGGCTGACAGGAGGATTATTATAGCATTGTTCTCGCTTTCTAGAAAGCTTACCTCATTGTTCTTTACAAGTTTCAAAGATGATTGAAGCATTTTTCTTATGTGGTGCCAAACCTGCTAGAGCTGGTCCCTGCTGCTGCTGAGTCCCTGGTGGCATCTGCTGCTGGAAACAAACTGGAGAGGGGGAGATGTCAGTTTGTCTAGAACTGTGCAGAAGGGTTTTAGGATTGAGACAAGTTTTCTAAACAGGAGGAATGATTGAAACTGCTGTACTTCAGCATGATTTTGTCAGTGGGTTCATAGTTGTTTGTTGCTTTCTGCAAAATAAACTGAAGAATGGAACAGAATGAATGGGATATCTGTGATTTGTTTGGGCTTGTTTGGATTGTTTGGTTTTTTGGTGGTTGGTGGGGTTTTTGGTTGGTTTTTTTTTTTTTTTTTGAGTTACCGATACACTTGGAGTTAACATCTCAAAACGAAACCTTTGGAGATGGTTAATACTGGTTAAGCATCTTTGATGGTTAATACTACTCAAATAGGCAAACCTCTCGTTGCAGGTCTGCCAAAGATGGCTTCAGGGGATGAGATGGCATTGTGATTGCCCAGAGGGCAGATGGACTGCAGTGAAATTGGCCATACAATCTTAAGTTCTTAGGACTATGCACCTCACAGCAAAAAAAGATTACACATCTGTGTAATCTTCATCTCGCATTTTTCCTTTGGAGTCCCTTTTGCCTAGTACTAGCTTTAAGTAAGACAAAGGTAGCAGACAGGATGCCCTCTAATCTTATTTTGGCTCTACTAATATGTAGTGGTGCTAGTATTTCATTGTTATTAGAATTGGTGTGAGGGAAAATAGCCAGATGAATGGCTTTGTCAATTTTATAGCACTTTTTTTGAGCGAGAGAGAGGGAGAGTCAGAGAAAAATACAGAGGAGGTGAAATGCACCATGTTAGAAAGCTGGATGCTGTCCCCTTACAGATTTTTCCCTCCAAATAAACTC
>NW_010417327.1:120855-121782 GCF_000710305.1 Buceros rhinoceros silvestris | reverse complement strand
AACTCTTTGTTTTATCTTTGGACCTCTGGTGAATGAAGTACTGTATGCCTTTTGATTTTTGAGATGTTCCTTCTGTAATTTACTTCATTTTTGAGGTGGCGGGATTAAATCTTGACTTGATTAAATCTTGCTCTACTTGAGCTGTGCTGCTGTCAGAGACTGGACTTTTGGGTGCCATTTTATCCCATATCCAGTGCTTCTGGTGGAGGACTTGCTCTTTGTTACGCTTACTTGTTCACTTATTTTTCTGGTGTGAAAATTCTTGTTTCTTCCTGTGTATACAGCTACTTATTTTTTGGTTTAGTATTATGTGACAGAGTAATTAGGCAAAGGTCCACATGTAGTGTTTAAAAGCATACAAATAAAAGCATTTCTGGCTCTTCATAATAATCAGAGAGCAAGCTGAAACAAAACAACCTCCTTTGAGCTGAAAATGGAAATTTGGTGCAAAACTCATGACTGTTTGAACGCATGTAAGTCTGATGTTTAAAGAAATGCTTGTCTATGTGAACACAAACTCATAGACTTCACAAAACAGAGCTGCCTGCTAACCAAAAGACGAGTTGCTTGCCAGCAGTTCACTTGGCATAGCTTTCTCCTACTGTCATCCATACTTCACAGAAAGAAATAAAACCCTGTAGTTACATACTCCAGGCCTTCCCTCCTTGCCAAAGTAATGCTTTGTTAATTATATGGAGTCCTCTGCTCTTACATGTGCAGGTTATTAATTGCTATAAAAGGGTGAGGGATTAAATCCTACTCATACTGATTTTAAAAAACAAAAATTATCCAATTGGCTCTCATTTTCTGTGAAGTCTCCTGGAGCCTGTTTTCTCTGCTTACAGTAGAGGTTGCTTGCTAATTTTGCAGCATGACCCTGAGCACCAACCCTACAAGACTCAGGCTGTTAACTGGCAGCTTGTAGGG
>NW_010417327.1:119586-120770 GCF_000710305.1 Buceros rhinoceros silvestris | reverse complement strand
AGGGAAACAGGAGCTAACATCACCTGTTAAATAGAAATGGTATATTTTACACCTGTATTGCAGGACGTGCAAAACCAATAGGATAATTTTAATGAATTGGAAAGGGTGAGTTGAATTATTCTTGTAAGAACTGAAGATTGGAAAATTAAAAATGCAGCTTAGTTTTAGTGGCATCTTTTCTCCTTTGGGTTTATAACAGAGTAATAAAATAGAGCTTTTGGATTTAAAGGATGATTAGAGAGTCCTCATTACATCACTGGTTGAAAGTTTTGTTATTTGCAGCCATTGCTTGAATTATATTTAGGATCTGGGGTACATTAGAGGCTGATAACTGAAGATTTGTAGAAGATTAAAAAATATTTGGCTTACCCGCAGAAAACATAATTGTAATACTTCTCGTGTAGTTACGTGAAGTATTATTTTTGGTAATTTAGGAACTTTTTAGGGGGCAAATCTTGCTCCTTGTGTTTCCAGTATGTTGGCTATTATGGGAAGCCAGCAAATTCTCCGGGTAAGGCGCAGAAGTTTAGTATGTACATCTTCCACCTATGCTCCCTGAAATACAAGAGGGTTATCCTATGCCCACATGGCTTTGTGACTGAGGCTACTAGGTTCTCCAACAAGGTGACTTATCAAATGGTTTCCTCCTGTTGTGGGTTTGAATAGGAGCTACTTCAAATCTGAGGCCAGAACAATAGCCATGGAGGAAATTAGTCATGGAGGGATCTGAGGAGGAAGGAGCATGTTTTTATCAGCAGTGGAAGAACTTCCCAATACCCTGGGGTCTCACTAAAGGTAATTTTGGCATTAGTGAGTAGTGGTGGTTTACACCTTTGCATTGTTTACAAGTGGGTATTAAAGACTAAAGGGCACAACACTTGCTTTCTTCTTAATTTGAGATATTTGGAAAGTATTCTTCATAACCACATGCCTTAAAAATGTATTTTTATAAGGTCTTAAGCATTTGGTATTTATTTCAGCTGGAGTGAGAGATTTGGGAGACTTCCATCAGATAATTCCCTAGTTGTGGTGGGTGCTGTATAAAATAGGAGGGCATGAAGTCACTTAGCAAAGAGAAGGATTTATCTTAAGTTTATGTTATATGTTGCTGGCTTAAATAGCGCCTGTACTTTTGTTCTATTCCTTGTGATTCATAAAGCACCTCTTCTGAATAGGGTTCAGCA
>NW_010417327.1:113748-119505 GCF_000710305.1 Buceros rhinoceros silvestris | reverse complement strand
TCAGCAGTTGAAGATAAAGGGTTTCTGTTTTGTATGTAACACTTTTACATTCTGCTGGAAGAGTTGGGAAGATCTTTTCTGACATGTATTGAGGAAATGGTTTACATATTCGGATGGATACAGGTACCTAAATATATGGCATCTAAAATGACACTAGACCATTTTATATCTGGGACACCTGCACAGGGCTGGCAAATATAAGCCAGGATATACCAGTAATCCAGTCCTTCCAGCAGTGGCCGCTGGAGGCCAAGAGGAATTCCCTAGGGCATTTAAGAAGGCACTAGATGTCTGGGTTTGGATGACTAAAATTTGAATATTAATGTTTCAATGCTTCTGTGATTTGTTATTTCAGATCAGCAAACCGCAAACAGCTTTTTTTTCAGCTGTCATGAAGAAAAATAGAATCACTTTCCTGAAAAAACTTTTGCATAAGTTTGTGTTCTAAGAGTAAGACAATATAGGTCATTTGCCAATTTATTTTACCTAGCTTATTGTTTTGCCAGTTTATATTACCTAGCTTTATATATAGACAGAGTCAGCAAGATACCGGTTGTTTTCCAACCTTCCCCTCCCACCCTCCAAAATGCCCTACTCCAAAACCAAAAAGAAAATTGGGTGGAGGATCCCAGTCCAACTCCTCTTAGCTTAATTTGGTGTAAATCAGTTGTTCAGAGGAAGAAAGCGTGAGTGAGTGCAAGGACTGATGTTCAGTCAGGGGAGGAAAAAAAACCCCTGGAATACATTCAGCATAGCTTAGAGAACAAGCTTATGCAGCTTATATAGCAACGTAGCTGGAACATGCTTATGGCAAGCGGAGGATTTACACCAAAGCTGTAACTGTACATTGTCAAAATACAGGTGTTCCTTAGCTGTATGTTAATGTCTGTAGTTACTTTAAATTAATTTGAAAGTCAGAAGTGCTATCTAGTGCATGTAACTTCAGTGTCTAAATATTTATGTTCCTAATAAAGCTTCTTATGTAGTAAGATTTCTCCTTTTAGATGTTTAATGAAGGGCAGGATAGTAGAAGCCTAAGGGTGACCATCTCAGGTAACCAGCAGAGAACATAGATGCTTTTAGGATGTGATGGAATCTCTTAGAATAGCTACTTTGGGATAGGATGAATCACAGCCCACAAATGCCTGTTTCTCTTCAGTGACTATAAAGAGAGGGGGAGTAGAGTGACTCAGTGAGATGTGGTTGTTTATATTTGGTCAAATATATTTCAAGCTAAGTGCATAGGGCGACAATCCAGAGGCAGCTCAGCTTTCCAAGGCACCCAGGATACATCTCTCCAACGTTCAGCTACAAAGCCTGGTTGGAGTGTACTGCAGCTCTCCCTCTGGCTGGTGCCTTCATCACCCTTCACAACTGGAACCACACTGTGAAGGAATAGTGTATGTTTACTCCGTTTTCATCCAGATGGGCAGTTGGTGTTACCCCAAAATAAAGCCAGGGTGTAGACTGGATATGTGCTTGAACCCATGTGTTTGGATCTTGCAGTTTGAACGTGGTTTAAATTCCTTGTGCATCCGGTGGAAGCAGAGAGGGGATTTGGAAGGCCTCCAGAAGCCACCTTAATTTTGGTAAGATTGAATCCTGACATGTAACCTGAATATACACTTGCTTCTGTGGTGTGTTTTCATGTGGTATTTCTCTCAGGATATATGATGAAAATAGGATAGATAGTTTTCATGTCTGTGCGCAGTCAATCTCCAGTTTTCCTAGGCTAGGAATGCTTAAAACAGATGAAATCCTGGACTTATCTTCTGACAAGCATATTTTCAAAATCAAAATTAGACCTAGCAGTGTTCTTTCAGAACAATGTACCTGCTTCCAATTACTGTTTCAGTTACTAACTTGAATTTTGCCATTAGACTTTATTTTTGTAACGTAAAAATGATTTCTACCATCACCTCAGCTCCGAGAGAGAGTGAGGTATTTTGCAAAGGCTGGCATCAGCAGTATTATGGATGAATAGGTCTAGGTGCCTAGTTTTAAAATCTTGGCAGCTGCCTTGACTTTCCTTTATACTGTCGTTCACACCATAACTACCAAGATTGACTTTTGCTGGTAGTAGTGGTAGTGTGAAGTTACTAAGGGAAGAGTCTTATTACTGACACAGGAAATAGTTTTGAGGTTCTCCTTGCCATTGCTGAATTTATCAAAATGTCACTGATGCCATAGGTCATCTATAGAAGGCTCAAAATCATCTTTCTGCTGTACCAAATGTTTCATAAGTTGCTTGATGTCTTCAGTGTTAGTGTTCTGTATACTTTTTCACGGTTCTTGCAAAATTCCTTTTAAATTGGGAAGTTTTATTGTTTCTGGGATTAGACCTAATTGCTTTGATTCAAGAGTAGTGAAGGAAAAACAGCTGTACAGGTTCTGCATGTTTCAGTTATCCTCCTTTTTATTACTTCCAAAATAGTCCATTTTTCTCCAGAAGTTTTATCTACACCTGTCAGAAAATTGTGGGTAGTAGTCACCTTTAACAGCATTTTCCCTTCGGTTCATTAATTACGGGAGCATGTCAAACAGAGCAGATGGCATTTTCTGAGTTGGAAATTTACCTCTATTCATTATTCTTTGTTGTGTTTGACATATGAATTTCTTAGCTTCTCTAAGATGATGTCATTTTGCAATTAAATACATAATATGATTGTCTAAATTGGCCTGAAAATTGAAATCCTGGCCTTTTTCTTTGTAACTGATATGAAAAATGAATGAGCGTGTGGGCTCATCTCAATTTGAGATCAGTCACTTTGGGACTCCTCACTGTATAGAGCAGGTATTTTTAAAGATCTCTTCCTTCAGACAATGAGCTTGTGTATTACTTGCCGCACACTACTCAAGCACCGTTTTTGAGAAGGATCATACATTTTCTCTTGGGTTTTTTGGTGGGGCCTAGCCAAAGGGTTCACAAATGTGACATGATTTATTTTCAGCACACCCTATTGAGTTGAATGGCTTCTGATCCTTTGGCAAAGGACTAATTAAAATGTAATACCCACATGAGGAGCTGGGTGGGTGTGTGGCTGCTAGTTTTGTGTTCATAATTTGATAGTCCTAGGAATGATGTCTGGGAGCACCTCAACCCTGTTTGGCTGCAGTTGAAAGTCTGCAGTGGTTGAAGACAGGCATACGCACTGTGAAGTAGTGGTGCTGAAATAGGTTGTGCAGGCAGTGCTGAACCCTTGCCTTTTGGGGGGTTTGTGTTAGTGACTTGTCTTGGATTTGGGGATGGTGGGAGTGGGTTTAGGTAACTTGCAAGTTTTCTCTCTCTTTAAAAGCAAACTAATGGACCACAAAAGCTCTCGGCATGTTTTGCCAAGTGAACGTGTATGTGGTCTGTGGAGAGGGCTGCTGGCTCCTGTTGGCTGGTGGTGCCCGTGTTGCTTACTCTCCCCATCTTCTCGTCTAGCTTGGGCACCACCTCCTTCCTTGTAACCTTCTGCCTGACTAGACCCAGGATTTGCAGGCACTAGCTCTTATGTCTCCTCCTCCCTTTCCCTCTCACTGCTGTATCTCCCTCTTCTACCTAGCTTCATGTGACATTTTGGTCCATCCAACCTTTCTCATACCCCCTCTGCAGTGCACTTTCAAGGACCTGTCTCCTGCATGTCTGTGGGGCACCAGCTGAAGGGTCATGAAAGCTGCAGGCGAGGTTGTCTTCCTGCTGTCAGCTCCAATGTCTGGTCTCTGGCAGATGGGAGCAGCAGTTACAGGGGAAATCCTGCTAATCTCCTGTAACTTGAGCCCATTACATGCTCAGTCGCACTGTGGGGCTGGTGCCTTTCCAGCCGCGTACGGACGGATGGCTGGAGGAGGTGGTGGACACTTACTGCAGAACATTTTCTGAGGTTTGCACAGTAGGGATGAGGAAAAAAATTAAAAGATGGTGTGCCTCAGCTCAGTTCTAGCAATTTTTAAAGCTTTATCAAATAGGGAAATATTTTTATAAGTATAGCAAAAAAATGTAGCTTGATTTAACAAAAAATAACACCACCCGCTCCCCAAACCCCAACAAAATCAAGGAATCGTTACTCTGCCATATTTCAACATTTCTGACATGGGCAGGGGAGCCAGAGTTCCACAAGGGTGGCAGAGCAATGTGTTTTTGTCTAGGCTATCTTAAAAATGGGCAAACTGTGTTTTGGCAGAAAAGTAAATAAATCCTGCAGCAGATGTCCAGCATGTAAAATTTTTAACACAAGCAGCTCAAGTTTGGCAAAGTCACAGAATGTGGAAAATACTAATGAGATACACCAGGCCATCTTAATAATGGCTGGAGTTACCACCCCTGTCCCTGGGGACTCTTGAGACCCACCCGAATCAACTCTTTGGGATGGTTTATTTGGGTTTGTTTTGGTTTCATTTTTTATATAGGGCAGAACAGAACAGAGTGGAGGGGGTGATTGAGCAGAGAGCGAGGGCTGGCTGGCAGGAGCCTCCTTGGCAGGAGCACATTTCAGCCATGCCAGGGAGGGGAGAGTTTTCACAAATTGAGTGGGAGATGGTGGAGCCTGATGGAGAGTTTTTGCTTGCTGGGTAAGAGGAATAATGGATTTTTGGGAAGCTGCATTTATAATATGCAAAACAGTCCATAGGAAACAATGGGGCCTTGGGACAGAGCTTCCAGTGAATGAGAGCTTTGTTTTCCTCTTGTCTGTTGATATTTCAAAACTTTTAGTGGCATTTTAAACACATTTTACACATTTTTTTGTTTAATGGCAATTGACTTTCATGTTAAGCTCTCTTTTGTATTTTTCTTAATCACAACTCTTGTTCGATGATTCTTGGCTGCTTTGTTCTCTTGTTTTAAAACTTCAACAAAATTTATGGGAAAAATGATTTCCAGCAGACCTTGCGTACCAAGCGTATTCGAGCTGCCCACAGTTTGTTTGAAAAGGGCAACTGGTGTCATAGTCCTTATGCCAGAACCTTGATGCGAATTAGCATCAGTTGTAAGCTAATCATACAAACCGCACTTTAGATGCTGCTGATATGATTTGACTGCCAAGGGTATTAAAACACCATCATATAGCTTGTTTTAAACAAGAAGCATCCTATACCTGCAGTCCCTAACAACTGGTCTCAGGTACTTGGAAAGGCTGTGTTTGCTGTTAAATACAAGCACTGCACAGGCAGTATTAAAATAAGTATATTACTGCCTGAATCAGAGTGTCTTTCGGCTGCATGTTAAAAAAAGGGTAGATTGTTTGGTCTGCACAACTCACCTTCACAACCAAAACAGCATCACTTCAGTTCTGCAATTTCGGAAACACTGTGCTAGCATTTAAGATTAGCAAAAGCTTTGAGGATCCTTCTGTAAGAAATGGTGTAGCTGCTGTTGCAGTGAAGGGGAAGGGAGTTGTTTTCTTTTGCTGTGTGTGTTATTTTATGGAGGTATCGCTTTACCTCGCTGGTAAAACTCCTTCCCTGTGCGAGGGAGATTCCTGGTTCATCAGTATGGATGCATTGTTTTTACACATTAGAAGTGCTGTGTTGCCATGTCCATCATCCTGTTAGGATCAGTTTAAGAGCAGTAGGGCTGACGAAGCTGGGTGTGATTGGCTGCCATATGCTGGGAGGGCTCTGGGAGAAGGAAGGGCTGCAGTCTTTCAGCAACAGAGTTTAGGCTGTATCTTTGCTTCATCATCTGAGGAAAAATCCCCAGATAAGGCACAAGGCTTTCTCAGCACCAAAAAAAAAAAAAAAAAAAAAGGGAGGGGGGGTGCTGTGGGTGCTCAT
>NW_010417327.1:86631-113711 GCF_000710305.1 Buceros rhinoceros silvestris | reverse complement strand
AGCACCAAAAAAAAAAAAAAAAAAAAAGGAGGGGGTGTGTGTGTGCTGTTCATCCTCTCATGTGAAAATGACTTGCCATGATGCAATGGGAAAGACACAGCTGTTTGTTTATATCAGACGTTCCTGTTCATGTTGGGAACTTGCCGAATAGACAGGGCTAAAGAAGGTAGGAGGATCGTTGTCTTTTATTGAATGTTTTAAGAGTTTGCTGCAGTATGCTGCATACTGTATGTGTTGCTTGGGGAAGTCGGGGAAACAATGTGAATATATTTGGGTGCAATAGGTGGATTTTATGGTAACTTGTTTTCAAAGGAAATAAATTTCCAATGTAAATAGCTCTCTTCAGAAATAGAACGTGAGTATACGCATATTAAAATAACGCAAGTAAAAAAAGAAATAGGTCAGTGTGTTTCAGAAGTGCTGTTACCCTAATTGGATTTTTTAGCTAGGCTGTTGTCTGGAGTGCTTCCTAGCTTTAAGAAAGAGGAGTCAACCTGGATATCTGTGAAGTTTATAGCAGATATGGTTGAAGATTTAGGTGAATTAGATGGGCTGTTCTAAATAATTCCTTATCGGAGGCTTTAACTAAAGCCAAGATTGCCTGTCTTAGACTTGTAGGAGCCATACAACAAGATTGCAATATTTTACCCTGTTACAAAAGTATGGGTGTTTTTCACTGCATTGTGATTTCTTGTGTTATTGAATCAGGCAAGCTGGGAGAGTTTTTTTGTATTGTAGTTTAGCTGAGCATTTCCCCTTCCCTTTCCAGATCTTTGCCTCAACAGCAAAACAGAACCTGTACATGAAAACAAGGAAAACAAAGTTAATAATATGTGCTGCAATTATCTGATCTTTATACATTTTTAATGAGAGAACACACAGCTAGCAGAATAATTTAATGAGCAGATTGGCTTTTAGAGCAATGATTTCACTGTGCTGAGGCACATCAACTTTCTTGCTGAGGAGGAGCCTTAGGAAGGAATGGAGATTTATGTTAAATGCTCTGGAGAGAAGGAAAAGGGTTATTTAGACAGAAGTCTGTAAAATTCTGGAAGAAAAGAAGAGTTATTAATTATTATTTATTAGATTGGAAGGAAACTTTGCTGTCATATTGCAGGAGGGGTCTGATGCCATTGCCTCATATTGTGTTGATGTGCCGAAGGCACTTCAACTTTCTTAGACTGCACTGTGCATTGATGGTGCTCAGTACCTTTCAGGATCCCACCCAATTACCGACCTGAATTAACAGGCTGTCTTCAGTTGTATTATAGCAGCATCAGTCATATGTACACTATATCATCTAGTTTTTAAAATTTTTTTCAAGTTGGCGAAACAGCAAGAAAATGTTAACATCTTATTTTTCCTGTAATAGCTGTGAACATTGCAAGTAGATGCTTGTATTCAAATAAGATGTTGGTAGAAAAATTAAGTGTATGAGCTGAGGAAGACTGAAGATTACTTTCTTAATGAAGACATTAGGTAAAAGGACCTTTTACTGCCTGGAAAAGCGTTCAGTGCTATAATTTTGGGGGAAGTTTCCAGATTTGTTTTATCCTAGAAATAAGTTATCTGGTTTTAAAAGTATTGCATTAAATAGGCCCTTCTAGACTAACTAACTGTCCAACTCCTCCCTTTTCAGAGGAGAAGTACAGGAAGGATCTAGGCTCGAAACTCCTGGTGTTACCTCATAGCTCCTCACAACTAGGTCTGCTTAGAGGAGGCTGATTCTGCGTCTTTGCTCCCTGGCTAAATACATGCTGAAGAACTGCAGCTAGGTTGCTGGCACACCTTCGCTTCATGAACTGGTTATTTTTAAATGCTATGCTCTTCTAAATAAAATCAACCTCGCGTCTTCTGCGAATTTCAAGCTCTGCTAAGTGAAACATATGTCGGGGTATAGAGCATTATTATAAACAATCCATGGGGTATGGATATGTATGTTTAAATGTGTAATTTGTGTGCATAGTGTTAAGCATGTGAGGCAACAATTGATAATTAGAAGCAAGTCGAATAATTTTTTCAAGTTGTAAAATGTGAGCTGAATTTTTAATTTTTGCAGATAAAAATTATTTTCGAGCACAGCTTTAAGAGAAAACTTTTCAGTCTCATGTTTTGAGACTGTCTCTTACTTTCAGATAATTTAAGTGGCTGTTTTTCGTGTCTTGGAGATTGCAGTGTGTAGAATTATCCTTCTTGTGCCTGTCTGCCAAAGTGAAAATTCATCACTCAGTTTGTATCAAACTATTGACAGACAATCAAGTGACGAAAGGATTTAAAAAAATTACTTCTTGCTCAGGGTGTATATATACTACTACTTTATGTGAATAGGTAAGTGGGCTTTCACCTTGGAGAGTAAAGGTGGTAAGTGAATATTCTATATTTACAGTTCTTACATAAATAATTGGTAATAGAAGTATTTTGGACCAGATTCTGGTACCTCTTTTCAATTAGTAGTATCTTTTTTACTTAATTGCTCTGTGGATTTCACCAGAGCTATTAGTGCTAAAACGTCTTACTGTGAGCAGTCTGTCTTTTCAAGGCATAATTACTCCGTTTAGAATTAGTTTCTTCATTTTCCTAAGGTAGGATTTTCTAATGAGTGGCAGTGTAGTGAAGTATAGTGTTTGACTATAGAGTGTTTGTAAAGTCTAATCAAGTTCTTAATTTGTAAACATACATTCTATAGAACTCTGAGATAATCACGTACTACAGATACCTTTTTTCTTTTTTCTCTCCTGAGCAAGAAAAATAGCTCTTAATGATATGTGGGATTTCAGGCGCTCAGGTCTGGAAACTCATCTCTGCTGTTAGAGAATGTTCTTCTCTGTTGCTCACAAATATGTCAGGAATAATCTGTACTCTGTTTATTTGTAAAAAGCTCTGTAAAACAATGTTCCATTTTTTATAGTATTGAGAGATGAGAAAAAGACATCAGTGTTCAAATGAAATTCCTCATTAATGATTTCACATATGGCTTTAATTTCTTAAATAATTGATTAGACACGTTGCTAAGATGTAAATTTCACAAAATAGCTATTAGCGATACCTTGTTTTCTAATGTTACTAGAAATTTCTGGCTTTGAGGATTTTTTTTTCTCTTTCAGAGGAGAAACTTTTTTTTAAAGCCCAATTATTTTTCCCCTTTTTTGTGAATATGGCTGTTTCAGAATTGCAGCAAAAGAGAATAAAATAACTTGCTTTAGATTTTATTAGTACATATTTTCTTTTAAAAACTGTTTTGCAGCCTTTGATTGTCAAGCTAATTTGATATGTTTAATACGTGTTACAGTTAACTAGGGTGAACCAGTGCCATGTAACTGGTCTGTAAACAGGCTGAAATTATAGCCTGAGGAAAATAAAATTCCTTTCAAGAGAGTGTCAGTGCTGAAAACTAGTTCAAATAAATATAGTAGTATTAACTGCTTGACTAATTAAACTGATATTCTTATGCATTATTAGCAAATGCAGTGACAGTTGTTGGTTATAGGTATATGGAGTCCAAAGCTGTCTTTTAAAAACAAACCTTTTGGCTCTATTTGGGGTAGAGGGTATGTGTGGAGAAGGAAATCATGCAGTCTCTTTTTAGAACCTGCCGACTTCTTAATCTTCCCATTTTTTAAAATTACTGGTCTTTTTTTTAATAAGGCCATTAAAACACTGAGCTCTCCCTCTGACAGTGCTGGCAATGTGAAGTTCTTAGTTCAGTATTTTGGGCACGCTAGAAAAGGAAAACTTTGGGGCTATGAAGATTCATGAGTTTACCCAACAGGAGATTAAATGCGAAATCCCTATACCTAACACAAAGAAATCCAAATTATGTAGGGGCCTCTTTGTGCAACTGGTAATTACTAAAGCTGTTGAGAACTGCCAGTGTGCAGCTTGTCACTTCTGCAGAAGACGTGTAGGATTCTTGGAGCCGTAAATCTGGCAAAGGACCCGGTGGGCTTGTAATACTTCTAACTTTGCAAGTTAGAAGAGCTCAGCTGTAAACAAAAGGTGTAAACGCACACTTTCATGCTCCCTGCCCCTGCCCCCCGCTTTTTATATGTAGATGTATGTTCAGAAATCCATACACATACATGTCATATATGCACACCCATAAAAATATGTTTTTCATTTTTGTGATTTTTGCAATACAAAGCCAATAGCTAATAAAGACAAGAGGAGGGATTTAGTGGTACAGCTGTTGCATAAAGAAATGGATCAAGAAATAGGAACAGCTGGTTCATATCAGAGTCTATTAATTTTTTCCTCATTTAGATCAGTAATATTTTATCAGTTTCTGAGTAGATGATAAACACATTTCAGGAAGATCTGGGTGTTGCGTCTTGCTAAACTCATAAATAGAGACAAGGTCATTCTGGAGGTTCATGTGCTGTAGAATCTTCTCTCCTGCAGAGAGTTCAGCGCCTCTGACAATAGGCAGAATTAGAGAATACAAGGAAAAATACAGATGTGTTTTCTCTCTGTAGTTTTGTGGAAGGAAGCTAGGACTTCATTAGAAATTCCGTTCTTTATTTTTTCTTTTTGTGAATTCTGAAGGCAACTTTTCAGTATGTTTTCTGTGTGTGATCACTTTTAAGAGATAGGCCTAGTAAATAATATTTTTTTTCAACTTTTTTTTTTTCCGACCCTATTGCTTTCTCTCTCATCCAGGCTGAATACCTTTTTTCCTTGGGTTTCTGAGGATTTTTATGTTTGGATTCTTCCCACCCCACCCCCCTAAATGCTCTGTTATAATGTAAGTGGCTTAGACCTCTCTGAATTTGCCATTATTTTTGCATTTCATAGGTATTATGGGCAGTGTTCTGAATTTGGTCTAAAACTAACCTTAAACTGCAAAGTGGCAAGATTTCTGTTTATTTTCAAGCTCTGAGAAGGATGATTTTCAATGTTGGGTTTCAGTGTGCTGTGTTTATGCCTTAATGCCCTCCCGGGCAGCTCTCCTTGACATTGAGATGGGCAAAGTGTTTGCCTCGTGGGATATCAAAGCATAGTTTTAGTCCATTTTTTGAGTACTCCTTCCTGCTTTTCAGACGGTCTGCAGTGCCGTTAGCAGCAGTTGTATGTGTCTTTCAAGCCTACAGCTGCACTGGTTGGTCAGC
This sequence comes from Buceros rhinoceros silvestris, assembly GCF_000710305.1. Lineage (NCBI taxonomy): Eukaryota > Metazoa > Chordata > Aves > Bucerotiformes > Bucerotidae > Buceros > Buceros rhinoceros. The sequence continues at coordinate 108,606 of NW_010417327.1, read as the reverse complement.
AAACACCTCTGACTGTGCCTCTAGTGGGATGGGCAGGCCCATCACTGGCTGGAGCATACCTCAGTGCCTGCTTAATGATTCAGAACCTCAGCACTGCTTTGCTTTTATGTCTTTAAAAGGCTGCAATAGCACGTGTGGGATTTCCCTGACAGCTGTGTTCACCCATGGCACAGCATCCCCAGCTATTGCCTCTCACTGCTGTGAGAAGACCAGTGCTGACTTTCCCACCTTCATCTCCTCACCCCGCAGCCCAAAAGCGATGGGACCTGGGGTTCCACCTCTGAATGGCAAGAGGCTTTTGCAGAGCAGGATGCTGGTGTGTGGGCTGCTTCTGCTAGGTATTGCAGTGCTGCAGTCCTTATTGGCATGCTGAACATGCATCGGCAGCATGGCGTGCTGCTGTCCTGCAGCTCTAGCACTTGTGTTTAAAAACTTTTTGCTTCGCATGTATTTCTTTCACAGTTCCCCTGTGTATTGCATATTTTAGTTAGCCTCTGCTAATTCTGGGACACGCTTTGGGGCTGGATTGCTTTAGTGCCATAATTTTAAAGGGGATGGGGGGAAAAAAGCTCTAAGATTTTCTTTGCCACAGTGGAGAAGGCATGAAAGGCTTTGAAAGTGGCTGCACCAATGTGTTTATAAAGCTAGTGCTTTTTTGTTTTAAAGACCTCATCTAATGCTCAGGACTTTGTGTGGTGAGGCCACTTTGAAAGGCTTTGGTATCCACAGTAGTAGCTCTTTGAAGTAGAAACATCAGCGGGGGAACAAGGTGGCGGCTTAATCCTTGGTGTAAAAGTTTCTAAGTGGTATGAAGCCACAACATCCATCTCAAGGGGGGAGTAGGGGGTGGTGAGGAGGGGCTGGAGAGCAGTACCTGGAACTAAATCCATCTTCTAGACCTGGACCTCACCCATGGAGGTGGAAGTGGTTGGACACTTCTGAAGGACATGAGGGATCCAGTCTCTCTTCTCTCTCTGGTTTCGCACTCTCTTTCTGTCCCCTCTCCTCTCCCCAGTCTCTTGAGGACCAGGACATAGACACTGAAGGGCAAAGGAGTGAGAACAAGCGGGTGTTTCTGTGGGGTGTTTTGTTTTGTTTTTTTTTACCCTCCCAAGTTGGTAAAACATCCTTCTGGAGTGCAGACCAGGTGTCACAGTTGTTTGTATGAACTGCTGGTCCTTGTGGGCATGTGTCTGCCTGTTTAGGTCGGTGGCTTCATGGTCATCTCAGGAGATAAAGCCGTGCCTTCACATTCTGAATCATCCTTTGGAGGTGCCTGTTGTCCCTTTGACACAAGGACAATGAAGAAGATTGTGCTTTTTGGTTGCCAGTGTTGCACTGAAGTGCCTGAATATAAGTGGTACAAGTCCGCCATCTCTGAAAACTGTTTATTTGAAATAAGAGATGAAAGTGTTGAATTTCTCACGGGAGGGCTCGAGGATCAGCATGTCCCTATGGATCCATAGCCAGCCCTGGCTGCATGACTAGGCTGCTTGCAAGGAGCTGCTGTCCCGAGGTGGAGAAAGCAGAAGGGTAAGCTGAGGACAGCAGTATGTGCCTTGACTAGCACATGACTTTAGCTGTTAGTTGCCAGAGGTGAGAGGCTTTCTGAGGAGGACTTTCCTTCTCAAACATTGAATTTAATAGCCATCAGTGATTCTGACAACTATTTAAATAATCTGATTTTTAAGTTAAAATGTTATTTTACACTTGTTCATAGTTTTGGCTTTCAGTACATCACCTGCCATTTAACTTCACACTCTAACTGTTGGCCATATGTGAAGGTAACTGTCTTTTTACTGAGTGTTCCCTTCCTCCTAGTCAAAATTTAGTGGTCCCCATCATCGGTCTGTGTGAATGTCATATTGTTTCTGTTATTAAAAGCCTCGATGTTGCCTCTTGGTATATGTAAGCCTTTTTGTAGCACTGATGGTGCTGGTGCTGTTCTTCCCCTCTTTTCTATCTCTGCAGTAATCTCTTTGAGATGGGGGGGATCTGAACTTGATTTATCACTCAAGAGTTACATACTCCTTGACTATATGTAGTAGTGTAATTATTTTCTGTTTTCCTTCGATATTGCCAAATGTTCTGCTTGCTTTATACTCCCATCAACTGCTATTTTGCTGAATTTTTCATCAAATTGCATACGATGTCTACAAGATCTTTTCTCTGTAGTAGTGTCTTGTTTGAACCTAGTGTTGAATGTGTCCAATTTGAAATGTTTTATTTTTTTCCATCATCTACATTATTTTGCCTAGCTTTATGTTAAACTCTTATGTCATTTAATTATCCAGTGCACTTGTTATCGCAAGATCCTTTTGTAACTCTTCACAGGTGGCTTCAGATATGACTTTGCAAATTTTATGTTAACTTATTGTTTATGGTTATGTTGCAAAGTGGAGGAGGACAACTGTTGGCAAACTTCGTTATGAAAATCGCAGTAGATACTAGAAGCAAAGCATGATGTTTAACCATTTGAATTTATTGGATTTGGAGGCTTTTGTAGAATTTGTTGACCCTGAACTTCTACTCTGAGTTCAGTCTCCATACCATCTGCAAATGCTTAGCACTTTTAGCTATCCTTTTAAATTAAATTTCTTTTGATATTCATAAGACTCATTTGTCATGAGAACTAGGTCGCACAAAAATCATCAGTTACAAAGGTGAGATAAATCATTTGCCTTCAGCTTGTTTAATTTTGAGATTTTAGGATTTGTATTTTCTCGTTCTTCTCTACAGTTGTCAGAGTTGTACTCTTTAATAAAAACTGACAGTCCCTTGTAAACATACTTGTAGGTGATAAGGCTTTATGAAATGCCCTCGATGTTTCCAGGCTTCCAGAGAAATGGGTGAAAGGTAGCTGTGCTGCAGTAGGATTGTGTAGTGGGTCCTTAAACTTGAGGATTCTTGTCATAGGAATCAATATAGGATGGGAATTTTTCTTAAAGAGAAATGAAATTAAAACAGACTTAGTAGTAATGGTCCACTTTGGTAAAGATCAAACCTGTATCTCAACCCTCTTGGCCTCTAGACACCAAAATGTCAGCATGCTTAGGGGAAAGGTAAATGTGATGGTTTTCATCTTTGGAGTGCTTCAGTGGAAGGTAAAAATGATAGTTCTGAAATAGGACTTTAGAAACAGCAGGCAAGTTTCTACCTTTCTGATTTTAAAAATACTTAACATTTTATTTGTGTGGCTGTGTTGTCTCCAGTGCTGCAGTTATGAAATTTAGATTGTGTTGTGCATCAGCAGGACTGTTCTTCATTTTTTTCCTGGTGGACCTTATTCATCTAGTGAATCTTTGGCAACAATGAAGCCAGAAAAAATCTTACATTGTGGTTTTCCATACAACTTTACAGAACCGCAATAATTCCATTTAAAAACTCCCTAACCCTTTTAATATGTAAATTCCATGAACTTTATTAGTAAGAAATCCTAAATGCATAAAACTAGAATACCACTGCATCTTTTTAGCGTCTCCCTTTTCTGTCTTTTCGGAGTATAATAGTGGGGTTTTTTGGTAGTGGATAGGCAGTTCTGTTCAGTTACTATAAAGTGGTTACTACTGGTTCATAGTGGTTAATGGTTACTACTATTTTACGTGATGGGTAGAGGGATAAACATGGAGAAGGGCCTTTGAAGAAGGTTTTTGAGATTTCTTGAGTCTACGCATTGTAATAAAGTGGGTGTCTGAAAACCAAATATTAGTAATGTGTGCTTTGCAGCCCGTAAAGTTGCAGAGAATTACGGGAGGGCATAATTTTGACTGAGAGTGAGTTGGTTAATTTGTTACAGGATTTTTTTTTTTTTCTTTCCTGGTCTGGTTTGATTTTGTGTCTCACCTTCTTTGTCCTGCAAATGTTGTATGAAATGGAAAGAAGTCCTATCAAGTGTCAGGAGCCAGTGTGTGTACATAGGCTGGAAGTTTGAAGATACCAAATCTCTTATTTGCAAGCTAAGCAAATATGACTTTAAAATGAGGCACATTCAACACAGAGAAGTAATTTTTGCAAAGTTTCTTTTTTTTTTGAAATAGAAATGTGTGTAAGCATAACAGCAGTAGTCCACTTTTTACGTTTATACATAGACAGTTTTTTATCTCTGTTGTCGTTGATGTTATTTATTTGACCAAATCCAAGATAGTATTGTTCTATTCACTGAAATACAGAAAGTTTGATGTTGTCATTCAAAACTAGTGCTGTCTGTCAAGGTAAGATTTATGCAGGGTTCAAGCAAGTTTTTGAGTTGCAATTTAACACAGAAGTCGTGCGGGGCAGTACAAATAGTACAGTGGATAATGAAATGTGGCTTTAAATATCCATTTGGGACTAAACTTGAAGTACAGCAAACGAAGTAAACCTTTGAAAAGGACAAAACTGGTGAGACTTATTTTAACCAGTCCAAATTTTCCACTGCAACGTAAGCAGAAAAGTCTCCCTTGCCAAAAGGCAGTTGCTTGTACTCAGTGTCACAAGCGTATCTGTTGCTTTGGAAGCCCTTAGCAGTACTGCTGTCCCCAGCAGAAGGGAGAAATCTCTGCAGTTACAGGTAAGCAGAGATAGTAGAAAAAGGTCTTGAAGGGCTCTTTCAAAACATTTCTGGGAAATGTATTCAGTTTTCACTGCACAAATACTGCAATTTGTGGTGTCAAAGGATGAAAGAACTCTTTTTTTTCAACTTTCCTATTGAAACACAATTTACAATGTATTCCTGAATAACTGTGTGCTTATCAGTGATAGTATTTAAGCTATAATATAAAGATTCAGCCATATGAAAATAAACCGTTGAGGCAGAATTGTTTCAGTATTGCCAAATAACTTCTACTTTTGCCTCCCGATATTTTTACCTTTCAGTGAGAGGAGACATTGAGATGCTGAAATTTTCCCGAAGAAAGCTTTCAACAAGACCTAGTAAGAGTAGGCAATATGTTTTCTTGCAATTGCTCTCTTTCCATATTAAATTGCTGAGTTAAAATAGAGAAGGATTGTCATTTAACTATTGAGAAAAGTTTTAATTTAAGGTAGAGACATGCCTGGGTCTGGAACTCGGGAGTACTGGACTATTGCTGCATAACCAGTCAGAATTGCTGCCTGAATCTGTTTCCTTTTTAACTTCTAAGCTAACAAATGACAAAGAAGGCAACATTAAAGTTGCTTTTGCAAGATACTGGCAGGTTCAGGTTTTTCCCTTCCAAAAATCTGAACGTAGTTTATATCCCCTTTTACTGTTGCGGGCAACTGAACTATGCACATGGCAGAAGAATGAGTATGAACTCATCTGATGTCCTTACTGTAGGCCAATAAACTCTGAGTTTGTTCCTGCATATCCTCTCTGTGTATTGTTTTCAGTACTTTGTCATCCTGTTACTTATTAAAAAAAAAAAAGTTTATTTTCTAAAATGAAGCTGGGTTAAAAAGTAACTTTCTCCAAGTGGCGACGGGTGGTGAGCTTTCTGGACCAAGGGAGACGTGTTACACAAATTAAAACAACAGATCGATATGACCCATTTTTATTGGGTCAGTGCTTCTTAATCGGTGCTCAAGCAAAAAGGAAGGTCAGTAGCAGTACTGCACACCAGCCCTAGAGATGTTTGCTCTGGTAGGCATTATCTGCAGAGAGTTCCTGTGTGCTCCTTCCAGTTTGCCTCAGGATTAAATTTCAAAATTTCCAGGAAAACAGAAATTCATCAGAACTTGCGAGTACTCTGAGAAAAGCTCTTTGTTTTTCCGCCACCAGTTGCAAAAACAGTTTTAGAGGAAAAACATTCTCTTCTTTGGGCTCATGATACCTATTTGACAACAGAATAGTGGTTCGTTCACTGAGTGCAAGTCTGTTTTGTTCCAGAGAATAAATTTCCATTATGTAACACAGGTAGCCCTGAAGTATTAAATGTTGGTTTAGGCTTTTTGGGGGGGTTGTTTGTTTTTGTTTTTTTCTTAACAAATAAATAGTGTGAATTTTGAAAAGAAAGTGTTTTTACTGCCATCTTCACATGGAGCTTGATTAGGTATTTTCTTTAGTCACCTTGGAGGACCAAAGATAATCTCAGAGGAAATACAAAATGTCAAACTACCTTCAGAAGAGACCAATAACCTGTTGAATACTACTACTCCTTTTTTTCCAGAGCCATGCCAAAAAAGCCTCTATTACTGGTTTCTCCTTGACTGGGAAAGGGTCATTGAAAAACAGCTTTTAGTGGAAAATTTCAGCTTCTGTCAATATAAAACATTTGCTCTCTGAAATGTTAGCATACCAATATTTTTAAAAAAAAAAAACCACCTCAAGCTAAATTGCCTTTGAAGGTACTTGGTAACAATCCACTACTCTATAGGTGACTTTAAAGTTAGGTTGCTGTTCTGTCTTTCTAACTGCTGTAAAATATAAAGCATTCTGACATAGACGCTTTATCTGGCTTTGCACTGTGTCCCATGAGATACATAAGAAGTAAAGCACTTGCGTATGTTCTGCTTCATGAGGATTTCTTTTGTTGCGCAAATAAATAAAACTGTTATTGTGTGTTGCATGCACACTACTAATGGGGAGAGAGAGGGGAATTGTATCCTTGTGATAAAATGGACTCTGATGAAGGCTTGCTTGGGTAACCCTCTGAGAAGTCAAGATGGTACGGAGGTTTTTTTCTTTTCTCTGCCAGAAGCACTTGCCCGTTGTGATTTGTTGCTGCTTCCAGAACCTGTTTAAGATGGTTTTGAAATGCTCCAGGTCTGGCAGAACATGATCGGAGTGTCCCTCTTGGGCTTCTTTGGGCAGTCTTGGGTTTTGCTCCTTCTCTGTTGGATTGCTGAGAAAGCATTGCTTCTGGCAATGCTCCTAGGTGATGCAGCTTGGGGTACAGAAGAAGGAGTCTTGGTGTTTCTTCCTATTCTGGTAGGTTTTAAAAATGCTTTTTTTCAAGGTCTGTTTTTGCTGGAGGGAAAACCTGTGTTCTTTATTCTAGTTTAACCCATTCAGGGGTAATAAAAAGCCAGTAACAACATAGATTTGCTTAAGGGGTTTTGTAATCGGTCATTTTACTCTCCAGCTCCATTTGCTCTTTTCACATCTTTGTAAATCTCCAAAGTCCTGAAGTATTTCCTTCCATATCCATGCTTGCTTTCTGGATAGTCTAGGCTTTTGTCAACATTTGTGAAAACCAATCAGACTCCCTCTTGGTATCCTACTTTCCACAGACATGATGAAACACACTTCTGACAGAGCAGCAATCAAAAAGAGAGTGGGCAAATCCATGGAAGAAAAATCCGGTGACACCTATTAAATACAAAGACATCAGTTACAGGTTGCTGGGAGAAGATTCATGGAAATTATCGCACTCTGCCTGCCCTTGTTTTGCACTCTTCGGTATACATCTGGTATTGACTGTTGTTAGAGATCGGATTTTGGGAGAGATGCACTTTTTGGCTGACCTGCTAAAAGTCATCCTTGTGTACTTTGTTATCCTGTTCTCAGGTAAAATGTAACGGAGAAAAACAGTGCAGAAATGCAGGTATTTTATCTCAGAGCAGTGATGCTGCTTGTGTTTTGCACAGGGAATCTGTTCGGCAGAGTGGGTTTAGTGCTTAAGAGGTGGTTGGAATTAATAGCATTAGGTAGTGCTCTTTCTGCCCTTGCCTAGGGAGCTTTGTTTGGATGTGCCATGCACCTTCCCAGAGTTGGGTGATTTGTTGGACTGTGTTATTAATAATGCTGTTGGCAGCCTTAAACATGTTTCAGTTTGCAAATTCAACATATCAATTTACATAGAGTCCTTGGTTTATTCAGACCTATCCTTGTCTTTCAGTGCAGAGGAATGCTGTTTGTCACGTAAACAAATACCTTCTTGGCTTAGTGCAAAACCGGAGTAGAGAAAACAGAAAATTGGGAACAGTCTGAGCTCTTTTCAGTTGTGCTCCTGTGTAACAACATGTTATCAGTCCTTTGGCAGGTGAGAACAGACATTTGATCATGCGTTCCCTCTATGCCAGTCCGTAAAAAAATTTCGCAGTTAGATAAACATGCTTTTCTAGAAATATTTTTACAGTTATAAAAAAAATAGGTACAATGCATATCTGCAGGTTGGGATGAGTAGAAGCTCCTAGTGCGTTGGGGTACCCTTCCCTGGGGAATTGGATTTGACTAATAGCTATTACATGGTGCACTCTGCCAAAAGCAAAACATTTGTGTCCACAAGAAGCCAAGCGATAACGTCATTGCTGCCAGGGATGATTAACTCTGCTCACAGAGGCACAGAAACAGGAATTGCTTTTGCTGTCCTGTCAAGGTGGGAGCAGAATTTTGTGTATGAAATTCATGCACCTAGAGGATAAAATCAGGTTTCTTTGAACTTAGAAACAAGAAATGTTTAAGTTACAGACTGTGAGACAAGGTACAAACCAAGAAAAGAGCTGAAGGTTAAGTGGAGTGGGATGAGTATCGTTGTATTGAAAAAAAAAAAGTTTGCTAGAAGAAGAAAAAATGTTTTCTGCAATTGCATTTTAACTGAAGCACAATGAGCATTAGTTTTATCAGCATGACTCCAAAGCACTTTGATGTTAGAAAATACTCTTGTGGGCTTCAGTCGTCTACAGACTTAAAGTTCAGCAGAAATGTTTCATGGTCCATTAGCAAAGTAGTACAGTGGATTGCTGAAAAGGTCCCAGGCTGTGTCTGTTGTTTCACAGTCAGTGGCACACCTTCCTCCTCACCTGCTTCCCTGGGGACAAAGGACATTAGTGTTACTGTATTATAAAGCTAGCTTCAAAGTGAACTGGCAGGTTTTAATAAGAAGCTCGTTGCCCTACTGTCAAGAGAGTGGGACATACTGAAAAGCCTGAACTGGGCACATTAGTGATCTTGACAAGAAGAATATGGCTCATTTAGCAAAACTGATATTCAGAGGTCATGCTCAATTTAAATAAAACATACTGGAGTTTTCTAACTTGTCCCTGGACTTCCCTTGGCTTAACTAAAATAGGATTGACTCTGAATAGAGTGTTCGTATGAATTACAGGTGACAAGTGTTCTTCCCTGGCTGTATAGCAGGGAAAGAGAGCTGTTGCAAGAGTTATCTCCAAGTCAAACAAATAAAATAAATAATGACTCTTTTGTAAGTCAGGACACTTCTGACTTCAGCAGAGTTCAGGTGGAATTAATAGTGGAACCAGGATGAGAATTTTAGTGGTTTTGGCTCCCAGCCACCTGGTCACACTAGTGGGCTGCTCCTCTGATAGGGCAGTTCTGGCTTCTTCCTCATTTCAGCAATGCCGGTTTGCTCAATGCCAAATGGAAACTGCTTAACATCTTAAAGTGGAAAAAATCCTTAAAATGTTTAAAGAAACGTTCATAAGTTTCATTTGAAAATTGTAGAAACAAATGCATTCATCACGTTCTACTAGAATTGAATGTTTTTTCTTAAAAGAGTTAGGGTGGCAGAAAAGTTTTCCATTCACATTTGCCGTCAGAGAAAGGATGATCCTTCATGGAAGTCTGTCTTGTTTTCTCCTGTTTCTTGAATACAGGGAATGTGATTTCTCTATGACTTCACAACAGTTTGGAAGAGAGCCAGAAGCCTGACTTTGGTTTTAATGGTGTAATTGTACTGAGCTATGGAAAGACATTACTAAACTCTGCTGTACATTGCCCAGTCTTAGTAGGTATCTAGTATTAGGTTACATATCAAAAATAGGAATGTTAGGAAGTGGTTCAAGAGGATAATACGAAGCTGGCATAGTACTTGCTGGTGATACTTCTGTGCTGTTGCATCACTTTCTGTTCCCGTTTCCTAATCTGGTGGGCTGATGGAGTGAGAAGAGCCTATCCACCACGTGAAAATCTCTTGCATGTTCTCTCTTTAAGAATGTAATTTATTCAAATGTGATTAATGAGCATGCTGATTGCCACGTTATTTGTCTGTAAAATTACTTCCCTTTTTGTTTCTTCATTCATGTTAGCATCTTTTGACGTAAGATCCTCTCTGTATTGCTTAGGGGGGGATTTTGCACAGTGAGGCTTAATTTAGCATGTGATGACTGAGAGTCAGTCTTGCTTTCCGGGGACAGGGATCACATCCTGTGGGATACAGCATCGTAATTACAGGAGCTTCCATCAAGGAGCCAGACCTGCTGCAGGTGGGGTTCAGGAGAGGGAGCAGTACTGCAGCCTGTGTCTTCACGCCCTGTCATGCCTGCTCTGCTCTTACTCTGTCAGGTGTGGGGCATGGGCAGATGGGCATGTCTTGGTTGAGCTGGCCAGCACACATGACAATAGGATTCTTTATGCTGCTGTGTTGGCTTTATTCTGTACCTGGAGAGGCAGATCGTAACGGATCCAGCTTTAGCCTAGGATTAAGCTGCAGCCTTGCTTTCCTCATCAGGGAGTCTGAGGGAGGGCAAGAGAAAACAGCACTGGGGAGTCAAGGAAGTGGCAGGCAGATGGAATTGAAAGCGGTGCGTGCTGGAGTGTGTTCGTGGAGTTGCAGTGGTCCTTCAGTTTGCAGCTTCTCTTTGATTTGAAGACCTTGAATGCTGTTTAAAGCACAAACAATGGGGAGAGGGAGGAAGACATTTAAGCGAATGTAACAGTGAGGTTTAGTTGAAAAACTGGAGCAAAGTTCCACCATCTTCTGGACTAAAGCACCTGCCAATGTCTCCTAAACACGTGGCTGTGCCCTGAGTGCTCTTGAAAACAAAAAGGGTGCCTTGCCAGGATTTGGATGCCTTTTTCTGGCCTTAAGGGTGAGGGTTCAGTAGTTGTCAGTCTTTGAATATCTGTATTTCCGTTGTGAATATTCAAGATACTTACTCGATCTGGTTATAGAAGGATCCCTATTAGATTCATACAGGCAATCTTTCGACTAGTCTTTGGCTACAAACGTAGTGGACAGCAAATCAAGTTCCCTTTACAACTGTGGTTCCTTTTTGAAGGAACACACTGCTTGTCAGTAGTCTGAAGATGCATCTGTAGAGTGGGGTATGTTGGTTACTCCTTATGTTTGGATGTCATGGGATGTCCTGGACATGTGAGAATTGTTGTATTTTGTCCCAGATTGCCTGTCCTAGGTAAAATCACTGATTTGAAACTAGTAAGTCCAGGCTGAAAGGAGTGGCTAAACCAAGGGTATTATCTCTTATAAATTAGTTTATCTCAATAAACAAATAGGACAAATAGGAACATCATGAGAATCTAAATTAAGGTAATATGTGGTTAAGACGTTGCTGGTTTGTAAACTTGTGTTGTGGAGTGTGAAGCCAGTGATGCTTACAGTTAACCATGTCGCAGGGTAGAGAGCCTGTTTCCTGCTGCTTAGAACTTCCAGACAGAGCTTCATTTTAACCTGAAATTCTTTGTGCCTGGTGTCTACTGCAGGGTCATTGTTTTGATTCTTTGTAAAAAGATTCCTGAAGTGAATTTAGGACAGCGGATGTGATTTTCTAGAAGACTTTGTGTTTACGTGTAAGTGAATAAAAGTTGTGGTAGCAACCTGCTTTGGGTCAAGGGCTTAAAACTGGACAGTACAGTTTGCCTGGGATTAGAGCTGTGAATTTGGTCCTCTTGAAAGCGTTCCCACATTTGGCTAGGTTAACAGTCTCTCTCTGAAGAGTTGCAGCATATGCCTGCTGGGTTTGAAAACTAAATTCCCAAGACATTCTTTTGGTATTTGAGTATCCAGCAGGTCAATTTTGGTGACTGTAGATAAGTCCTGAAGGGGACTTCTATCCCTTTGAAAAGAGGGATCTAAAGCTGAATAGTTTTTACAAATACCTGTCCATAAATTTATTCCACTTAGCCTACAAAAACTGCATTTTTAGATGCACATTCTAGATTAATTCAATTGGTTCAAGTGTGCAAGAGGCTGAAAATAAACAGCAATAGTTGTAAAAACCCAAACAAAATTAGTTCTTTCATACTTACCATGTTGAGTGCTTTCTTAAGCTGAAGTAAAAGTATTTTGCAAATCAGTTATCAATGTGTAAGTTTTGATAGTTTTTTAGGTACAGTGGGGAGTGTAGGCTTGAGTTGGTATCATTAATGACAATAACAAAACAACTAAAAGCCCCCAAGCAAACCAAAAAGTAACCATTCTACATGTATAAGGGACCCTGTTAGTGCCGAGGGCTCTAGGCTGGTTAGATCCAGTTGGTTTTTGCAGAACATCTATCTTTGGCTGACACGTTAGGACAAAAGATAGAAGTTAGATGTAGTGGAAAGAAGAGCAAAGTTCATGTTTGCTAAAGGCCCTGCTGTTCCCCATGGGTGTGTTTTGCAGCACATAAGGCCAGGGTGGGCTGTGATGTTAGTAATGGCCTGTAGCCTGGAAGCATGTTTTTGAGAATTATTGCTGTTACTGTATTTTCACCTGTAAATCCCATGTTTCTTTTCCCTCATTTACTTCCCTCTGTTTGCTTAAACCGCTAGATTTTTCCCTGTAACCGTAGTATCTTTTGCTTTCCTCCTAAAATTCCTTCTTGCCCTTCTCTTTTCCCAGTGTTCACATCCTCCCTCCACGTTTCCCATGAAGTCTCTCCCTTCTTTCCTCTTTCATAACCAGCCATTTCAGTTTCCTACCTTCCACTCCCACTTTTTCCTTGTTTTGAGCTCTTTCCTCATATTTTGAACTCTACTTTCCTTGGTTCCTTACATATTTTTTTCCCCCTGATTTTTCTTTCCTCTCATTTCTCCTTGTACTGCTTTCCTCTCATGTTCAGGCTTTCCAGGCAGCATCTCTTCCTTTGCACTTTTGGTGCAGGTGATGGGCAGAGGAGATGTGGCAGCTGCCTAGAATGTGGTCAAGACCACATAGGCCGTGTAAGTGGTGGGGATGAATCACTCCAAATTCTTCTGTCCTTACCTTGATTGCACCTGGCTTCCACTGCAGGCATGGCCACCTTTAGAAATGTCTGGGATCTGTCTCTCCTAAGCGTGCATCAGTAGAAACTGCTGGAACACTTCATGGCTTTTGAGAAATCAGATTGTGGTGTTGTTATTGACAAGTAGCGTATTTTTGAGACGAACGTTTTGTACTTCCCATTCTTTAGAAAAAGTTAATGTAATAAGATGACAGGAATTAGGATGATGCTGTTATTTTGCTCCTTTTTACCCTCTACTTTCCAAACACGTTTTCGTATTAGTTCTTGTTGCAGTCTCAAGAATCTTGTATGTGTTTCTGGTTTGTTTATTTTTTTTAAAACCGTGGCTACTGCTGTTTATATACTCTGTGCTGTTGGCTTTGCTGCCATGTGCAATGTCTAGTTTTCTTCAGTCTTAACACCTACTACTTGAGAACGACTTCATCAATGTTAGTAGTATATAGCCTCGCAGAGTATTACTTACTACTTGTGACTTTCAGTAGTGTGTGGTATAACATTTACCCTTTTCACAAAATTTCTGTCTCCTACATCTATTACTGAAAACCGTTACTGAACTGAAATGGGTGGCTCTAGGGAGAATACTTCCTCTTTTACATTTAGCCAGCCCACCAAGCTGTCTCCTCAGTAAGTTCTTGTGGAGAGGCTCTCCTTGTCTTTACCCCTTGCTTTCCTTTTCATCAGTTATTAGTATTTTCTCACCTCTTTGTGTGTTTTCAGCTTAACCTCACTCTTCATTGATGCTGTGGGATGACATTGACGGAATATTTAATTTGAGGAATATATAACTCATGTGTTGTACTATACTGCAATTGTGTAGAATTATTTTAAAATGTGCTAGATTTGTTGCAACTCGTTATTTTTGATAACCAGGTAAAGCTAGCTAAGTACCATCCAGACCCCTCTTGTTGCATCTTGGAACTGAAACTGAATTTTTTGACAATTAGTATTGCATTGCTGTTATTCATGCTAGCAGTAGAAAACTTTGGAGTAGGTATCAGTCACATAGTAAACCCCTTTCTGGTACCATTATTAAGTAATAGAAAAGCCTTTTGATGTGAAGACTTGGAAGTCAGAACTGGGATCTGTTCCTGAAACGGTGTGTGAGTAATTCTTACTTGCGTTGCTAACAATACTGACTTCAATTAAATCAGATGAAACCAAGCATAGAATGGTAATTATTCGGGCTTGGGAAAGCTGACAGTGTTTTTAGAGCTATTTTTATTCATGCTTTTGAAAACCTCACTTATTCCAGTCCATCCCTCTTTATTCTTGCACAGAAATAATTCATCAACTGTTTCTGGCTGGTATCTGCAAAGTAAAAGTTGTGTTCCTTTGAAGCTGAATAGAAGGAAACATCATGTCTGTGGTTTCACTGCATAAAATACAGTAATTTATTTTAAAATGTTTATAATATCTAACCCTTTGATTTTCAGATCTGTTTATCTGTAAAATATCCTGAGTATTTTACAGTCCCCAAATAACTTAAGTTCCATATTTGGGTCTTAGATTTTGATACTGAACCATGTATTTGTAAAGGTACATGAAAGCTAATTTAATCAAAGGAAAATTTAGATAAAGACTGCTTCATATTAGAAAGAACTCATTAGAGGAGGTTGACTTAGTTGTGAGCTCTTTCATGAAGCCTTTATGAAACAGCCTTTAGCTTAAGAGGGAAAGTAACTCTTTATGGAATACTAAAGGGTTTTTTTCCCCTGTAATTTTGGAATGACAATTTTTTGTTTCATTTTATTTTCCTTGAGAAACAGGAAGAGTGACAAAAAAATCTGAACAGAATACTTCCATCCTCATTTTCTAAGGAAGAAAAAAATCAATAAGTAACAGCCTGTAATGTCGTAACACAATCTAAAGGGTCAAGTGATAAATTAAAGGAAACGGGTTCTTGTATATTGTTTTGGAAACTAAACACATTGAATTGTTTCACAACCAGCATGGCTAATTATTGTGTCTGCCACATTCATCTATTTAAATCATTCCCAACTTTTGGATTGCTGCCTAGAATATTACTGCAATATGTGTTTCAACTAGTTATTCCCTTGTCACGTGTAACTTCATGAAGAAGGCTGATTTTGTTTGGAAAAAAGAATTACAAATGAGCATTGGCAGTATGTTTATAATACCTGATAAAAAAAGGGATGGTCTTTTGTAATGTTGATTTGAATGAGTTACATGTGAACTGATACTGTATTTGTTTTGTCAGGTCAGTGACTTAAAAAGTGCCTTTGTCAAGTCACTTTTATGAGCGAGGACTGCTACGCTTGTGTTCTCACAACCCCGTCTTTGCCAGCCAGACATTGCCTTCACCTTACAACTGGCAGAAGATACCTCAGCTGCCTCCATTTGCCAATTTGTTGATGGGAAACTGAAAGCAGAAAAAGAGAAAGAAGACTTATTCCTGGAACATGAACCAATGACTGCATTGCTTTTCTTGTGTAATCAATACCAGCAAGCAGCCGTCAGAGAACTACTATTCTATCAAGGAGTGCCATTGCATTGAAGGACTTTGGCTTAGGATCGGTGTATCTGTGATACAATCAGCAAGTCCACGTGTTTTACAGACAGAAATGCAACTGAGCATGGTTTTTCCCAGCCAAAAGTCTACAACTGGGACTTAATGATTGATGAGTGACTGCTTGCTGATAAACTTTCTCTGTTTATTCTGCTTTGTGTGCATTGGACATCCTTAATCATCCCCCACTTTTTTTTTTTTTAACTTTCTTTTAAATTGGAATTGAAATAATTTTTTCTGGTTGTGTTTTTTGTTGTTTTTTTTTTTGTTGTTGTTGTTGTTTTTCTCTCCCTTCCCTTTGTCATTAGTTTTGGAAGTTTCTTCAGCATAATTCACTTGAGAGCAATTTACAAATTCAAAATCAGCTTTTCATCATGGCTTTGAATGTTGCTCCTGTGAGAGATACAAAATGGCTAACATTAGAAGTGTGCAGACAATTTCAGAGGGGAACTTGTTCACGCTCTGATGAAGAATGCAAATTTGCACACCCGCCTAAAAGCTGCCAGGTTGAAAATGGAAGAGTTATTGCCTGCTTTGATTCCTTAAAGGTAAGGAAAAAAAAATTTACGCGTGTGGTGAAAATAATACTACTTTGTACTGAAAGCAAGATGTGAAATGATGAGTTACAACTAAACCAGTTTAATCAGAAAGTAATTTGTTCTTTGTAAGTTGTATATTAATGCAAATGTTATTAGTCATAACTTTTATCTGTTGAAACTTTTAAGATTTCTTTCTAAGGATTTTGATTTCCAGTGTCAGTATGATGTTTACAAAAGTTACGTGTGACTGTGGGGTACAGGATTGCTTAGAGCTGGTGGGACAATTGTATTCTCCTGAGTACGATTTATGAATTTGCATGGGTTTATGGCAAATGAAAATACATGGTGGCACAGTACTAACCCGTGACCAGAGTCCTAATGAAACAAATCATATGTAAAGAGTGCAGATTCTCTATTCAAAAATAATCAACAGAAGTAAGAAAAGTCTATCCATTACTTCAATTTTGACACAACAGGTTGTTAACCCTTGGTGTTGGGGACTCTCAGATAAATTAATAGCATTGATAATTACATGTATGAATGGTGCAGATAGCAGTGTAAGTTGAGAACAGAGTGAAGGGATTCTCTCCTTTGGAGGATATTTAGCAGTTACGCTGTTAGGCCATCAACTTCTTCTGACTTCCTAATGACATCAGGCACAGTTTAGAAAACTATTTTTAAAGTTCTGTGAAAATACTTTGTGTACTGCATAAAGGAAGATTAATGATCTCGTGGGATTTGGGGAGTACACAGTGTTTTGTGCGATGGTAGATTTCTGTTCTCATGTCAACAGAACAAAAAGGCTAATTTAATATAAATAATTAAAAGGGCAAAATTGAGCATTTCAGATTTTACTTTGAAAATTTTAGTTGCGGCTTTGTCTTTGGCATAGGAGAATGTCTTGTCTTGCTTTTTAAATTTAGCTCTGTAGATCAAAATTTTGGTTGCTCACCAAGAACGCTCTTACTGTGAAAACATCAGTGTGAATGAGAAGAAAATTTGGTGTTATTTGAAAATGTTAATTTCTTTTCATTATAACTTTTCTTTGGTGCAGTGCCAAGATAGTGTGCTAGGCATCTCTCTTCTGGGTTTTCTCAATTCTTCTCTTCTTTTGAAGATTTGGAAGAAAACAACTCAGGGGAAATGTTCGTGAGGGGGTTACATTCTATATATCCTGGAAGCCAGAAGAGCACCTTTAGAGTCATGGCAATATGTCTTTGAGTGCTGTTAATGACCTTAATCCATGGATTACTGTGTGATAAACTGTAACAGCTTCTTTGTAGATGTTCGTGTATATTGGTTTTCTGCCAATGGGGTGATTTTTTTTTTTTCCAACAGGCAAGCTAGTGCCTGCAACAAATGGACAATAATCAGCTTTTATGAAAAATAAGTGAGTCAGTAGCAATTTTTTTAAACACAATTCTTAACAATTGTAAAGACTCAGGGCTGTGGCTGGGAGGCTGAGGGCAGGCAGCAGGGCTCTGTTACCCCTGGGCTGGCAGGGCAGTGTGTTTGCAGTGCAAGAGGTGCCGCTGCCACTCCATCATCCTGGCTGAAGCGGTGGTGTGCCTGTCCTCGCTGCCCGAGGACAGCATCACTCTCCCTGACAGCATCGGGTGCTCACAGCAGAGTTGCCAGCTATTTGAGCTGGAGACTTTTGTGCAGGGATGCTTATCACCCATGAATTGAAACTGGAGTCACAGCCTAAGCTAGTAATACTATGAGGAGACATCCTGAGGGATCACTGTGGATAACTTACTGACAACCAGCATCATTGCGCAGTGGAGAGACATCCAAAACCATGTGAAAAAAGGTCGTCAAAGCAAACAGGCGTATTTTGTCCTAATGGAGGAGGTCATCTGCTCCGAGGGGCCAGCTTGCTCCAGCCAAGCTCTCGTAGCTGAAGTAGTGCTGCTCCATCCCACTGCCCATCATCATGCTCTTCTCACCTGGTAGAAGGGAACATGCCCTTGGGCATCCTGTCTTGAGATTATACCAAGAAGTGAGATTGTGGCCTGGAGCAGCAGAGGTGGAGATACAGGTTTCTTCCTGCCAGCTCTGCTGCAGGTAGAGGGAAGTCTGATGATGGGATGACATCGTCTTTGACTGCAGCTCCTTGCTGCTGAATGTGAGTTGGAGCAGTGCATTTCGGCTTGATGTCTGATCCCGCAGTGCATCAAAAGCTGTTGGACATCACTGCAAGTGCATGGTTCTTGGCTGTATCAGCTGGTATCCTTGCAGCCTTTATCTCTGTTATTCAGAAGAGTGTTTGTAAATTGCCGTATGTACAGCAAGAATGTGCCTGGTTAGCTCAAGTTTGCTTATACTGCTGGTTGAGGGACTTAATGTCATTAGTCACGTCAATCTATTTGATGCATAGCTTTCTGAAATACTGGAGTTAACCATACAGTTTCAGAATAAGGCTTTGGCACTCAACAAAAAGGATAATTTTTCATGTAAATAAACAAACAGAACAGTCTAGAACTATAGATGAAAATCAGAATTTAATTAAAAAAAACAAGCGCTGTTTTCCTTGCTGAACACTGAACCACACTTTAATGCAGGCAATTATTTAAAGTTTATTTATATAATATCTAGAGCTTTGGGCACTTAGTGTTTTAACTGTCTTGGTTTGGTGTACCTGCTGTAAAAATAAATGATAGTGAGTGTGTTAAGGCTCTTTGAATAAACATCTTCCTACCCAGAGAAGACAGAGGTTTTTTTTTTAGTCTCAGATTGAGGTATGTGTTACATTTACGTGGTGCCTGGTAGTTACTGCTGCTCCCTAAGAAATCAAACACAAAATACAGCGCTCTGAGACAGGCTCTCCTTTACATGCTGCTTGATCAAAAGAGCCACTGTTTTGGGAAGGGCATGCACTCTTCTGCATGCTTTTTTCCACATTTCCAGGGTAGAAAAGGAAGCTGGTATCAGTATCCATCAGCTGGATCAGACTGCCAAAGCACCAGTATGGAGCTACAGGAGAGAGTCCAGCAAAGGGCCGCAAAACTGATGAAGGGTCTGGAGCATCCCTCCTGTGAGTAAAGGCTGACAGAGCTGTGACTGTTCAGCACAGAGAAGAGAAAACTCGGGAATCTCATGATTCTATATAAGTATCTTAAGGGAGGGTGCAAAGAAGACAGAGCCAGGGTCTTCTTAGTGGTGCCTGGTGACAGGACCAGAGGCAACGTGCACAAGCTGGAACACAGGAGGTTCCCTCTGAACATCAGGAAACACTTTTCACAGTGAGGGTGACTGAGCACTGGCAGAGGTTGCCCAGGGAGGTTGTGGAGTTTCCATCCTTGGTGATACTCAAAAGCGCTTTCAACATAGTCCTTGGGCAGCCAGCTCTATGTGGCCCTGCTTGCGCAGGTGGTTGGACCAGATGACATTCCAACTTCATTCATCCTGTGATTGTGTGACCAGAAGCATCTTCACACTGACTTGCCCGTAGCCTCAGCATTGTTCTAAGCTAACAACGGCTGGTGTTGGAACTGAAGGGAAATAATCCTAGCCAGGGATACATGCTGTGCCATATCGTCCTTTGTGCTCCTACCACTGTCTTTGTGATAGCATGGTGCACCAGGATGGGAAATTGATTGTGGTTAAACCAAAATTGTAGTTGCTGCTGACAGAAGAGGGAGGGGCTGTGTGGCACCAGTAGAGCACTGGGTTGTTTCTGCAGGTGATAGCACTGTGGCCTTAGGCCAAGCTTCTGGAGTAACATGATTGCATCAGAATCCAAATTTCCCTGTATTAAAGAAGTGTATTTGTAGATCTGTTGGTTCCAAGTAAAAGGTCAATAGAATTTAACGGACCCTGTTTGCTTTTAACTCAAAAGGGAATTTTGGCTCTAAATACCTGTCCTTGACTTTAAACCGGGCAGAAGTTGCAGCAGCAACCCATTGGATTGATTACAGTTTTGAGGATCTGAAGTGCTCACTGTTGAAGACTGTCTGGGCTCTGAATATCCTTATTCTGTGAGATGCTGCAGGCTAGACAGAAATAGCTAAAGACTAATGAGCCTGGTTCAGATTCAGGTCAGAAACTTGCTGATTTCAAGCCAGGTTCTGCTTATTGGGCTTCTGAGATGCAGCTCAGCGCTTCTTTCTCACTCTTTGCCAGAAGGCAGACAGACCCTGGTTTGTCCTGAGCAGGGCATTTTGGGGTGTTACTAGAGTGTAGGTGGATCATTCCTGTGCACCTGATGGACAGTGGGTACAGCAGTCGTCCAGATGCATGTTCATTAGCCAGTGAAAATCACCTCAAGTGACAGGGCTTCTTCCAGCAGAAGCTCTTCTGTGACTCAGCTAGCTGGCGTGGCCACATGGGCACACCCAAAATGTACCCGGCAAGCGGCCTCAGTGAGCTTAATGTGAAGATGAAAGTGTCTCTGAGCTAATCTGTTTGATGAGGAAGGTGGAGGATGCTGAGGAAGCACTCCCAGAGCCGAGTCTACAGCCTTTAACCCTCCCAAAACCTTTTTGGAGCCCTAACAGGCTCCCTCTTGCAGTGTTTGTGCAGCGGGAAGCGTCTGTGAAGAGGCCTGTCGAACTGGGAAGTTTGAATTTCAGGAACTGTTTATATTTTTATATTTCTTACTGGGTTCAAGTAGCTCAATTTAAAAGCAAAGAACCTGGATATATAACACTTAATATATCACCTTTAGATCCCTCCAGGTTTGGCACTATAAGCAAACCCGTTTTCAGGGCTTTTTTGTCCTGGTGGTAGTAAAGAACAAAATCCTTTCAAAGGAATATTCCGTATATGGTATAGTGTCTGAAGACAAGAACACACAAAGCTTTGCTGTATTTGAGCTGGAATTAAAAAAACCCAACAACATTAAAATGACTGGTGATGTCTAGGAGTAGGAGAGGGGAAAAACTTGACAGGTAAGAAAATACGATTATGTGCATTTTGCTGGGAGTTGTCTCCTGTGTTTGCAGGTAAGTCTGGGTTTTAAATTCTGTGTTATTTCTCCACTCAAATTTATATTCTTTCTGCAGGTCAGCTACTAGAAGAATATGTTGTCTAAGCTAATACAGGTAACAGGAGGTATCTTGAAGATACTGTCATTGCAAGTTTTATGGTGGTAACAAAACAAAAGGTTCTTCAGGGCTACAGATGGCTTTTTCTGTATTTTTTGTCTATTTACTAATGTCTAAACACTTCGAACTGTTCTATTTACTGAGCCAGCAGACTAGTGTGAACTGTTCATTTGCATTTTCATGAGAGCCTTTTAAGAATATGCCTATCTGGTCTCATTTGACATCACAGAATAAAAGGTAGTTGAAAGTTGTACACAGAGACCTGTTTACCGAGTTAAAAGGTTCCAGGAAAATAGAAGAAATTTTAGGAACATTCACTTTGAAATATCTGGAACTGAAAAGAATCTGTTTAAGATGGCCTCAGCTTTATTTAGGAAAAGGAAACAAAAGTCTTTGTAAAAGTGAGCAGGCTGTTTGTAAGAGAGTGAGCTCAGAGCTGGGATGCATTAGGTAGTCATTTGCTTTCCTGTGTGTGTGGTTGGGGTTTTTTTGTTGTTTGGTTGGGGGTTTTTTTGCCCCCATAAATCTAGTGAGCAAAGGATTATCTTTACTTTATAAAATTTGTAATTCACTCTTAATGAAGGAACTGCTTTGCTTTTTTTTTTTTTTTTTGTAGCTCTCTAAATGTTTTACAAATGTCAAGGGCTTGGGATCATCTCATGCTTTGAAGTAGATGATACCTGCTGTTACTGGGCAGATGGGGCAGTCTGGACAGACTGTAGATGAGCACCATATGCAGAGGGGATTGGCTAGTTTTGTCTGTATTAGAAGGCATTTAAATGGGTGTTTATAGTGTCCTAGCTGGCTAAATTTTTGCCCATCTCTTGGTTATGTGATGTGACTCTGTTCACAGACAAGGTGATTTCAAGGGCTGTGCCTGCAGCTGGTGAGAAAGAATGACTGAAATGGGCAAACTCATTTCTCCTGTGCGACAGAGTGGCTTATTCCTTCTGGGCACGTGAATTTTGCCTGCTTTACTGCAGTGACCCGATTTCAGCAG
>NW_010417327.1:74677-86533 GCF_000710305.1 Buceros rhinoceros silvestris | reverse complement strand
TCAGCAGGATGGTAGGGGGTGTAGACCGCCCTTTTCAGTAGTTGTGGGCTTTGGGGACGTGGACATTGCGGTCTGAAACCTTCTAGTTGGGCGATGCAGAATCTAGTTTTCTCTGTTCCTGCAGAGCAACAAGTTTGGTCGCATCCTTTCTTTTTCTCCCACCTCCCTCTTTTCTTGTAAGAAGTCCAATAAACTACAGGTAGGCTGAGAGCACTACCTGGCAGAAGCTTTCTTGTGTCTGTTTTGCTTCAAAGTGTGGGCATGAAGAGAAAGCGTCTGTCAAGGCTAGTTTTAGACTGACCGAGAATTGACTCTGTAGAGTCCCTCTGTATTCAGAACATCAGCTGCCACCCTGAGTCCAACCAAAGCCCTGTTTAGCCCAGTGACCCAGTAATGGCCAATAGTGGGTTTTGGGGAGGTAGTGTGCAAACATGGAGTGGCTTCCTGGAGTGCTTTCGTAGCTCCTAATGGTGTGGCGCTCAGAGACATGAAGAGCCAGGCACGATACTGTTGCATGTAATAGCTCGGTGACCCATCTTTCCCCTGGATTTGTCCTGCTGCTTTTTGAACTGTGCGCACCTTCAGCACCCACGGCATGCCACAGAGAGGACTTGAAAACTTCATTATATACAGCGTGGAAACCAGCTTCTGTTGTTCATTTCAAGCCTCCTCACCTCATGGATACCCCCAGTTCTTATACTGGAAAAGTAGAAATCTCCTGTGACTTGTCCTAAAGATGAATCCAGGCAGATTGTTTTTCCACTGACTTTTCTCTGGAAGGGACATGTTTTTCCCCAGTGAGTTCAAAAGAGGTCTCGTGAGAGAAGGGTCAAGGGGTTTTTTTGTGAAAATACCGTGGCTAGAACAGGTATGATAGCTGAAGGCCCTGCTTTTTCAGGTTATAGGATTTTTTTTTTTTGGCTCAGAATGAAGTGCAAGGCATCAAACTTGCAGCCATGCAGCTTGGTTGAGTTGATCCAAAAGAAAGGGAAGAAATGCATTAAATGTAAAAAGAAACTATGAATTTGGTCAACAACATCTAGCATAAATTGAGATACAAAGAGGATGCAATTGAGAAAGGGGAATCTCTTTTTGAAGACATGCCCCTCCCCCCTCTGAATTTGGGGACTCTTAGTATTCTCTGCACTGTCAATCACCTTTCCTTTCTTGTTTTTACAAAATATTCTAATTTTTGGATTTGAATGTTCTCCTGTAGTCCTCCCAGCATGCACATGTTCCTTTGACGCTTCCTTTTTCTTGTTTGCCTCCTTCACATCTAGTCACATAGCTGTCTCCATGCCAGCTCTTCTGTCTTAACCAAAGGTAGGGTTAAAAACCAACTAGCTGAACTGCTGGGCGGACACCCTTAAAAATCTATGAGCTTGGCTTAAATTGGTTAGGAGAGACTCAAACAAAACAATTAAGTCTTTAACTGTTGTGTTACATGGTGTTTAACTTTTTTTTTTTTAAATAAATGAAAAAAAAAACCTGTGGGTGTTTGATGGCTGCAGAGGAGTCTGTGCCACTTACTAGGATTTGTCCGTCTTTTAAGAGGGACATTTCTCACCTGTTCTGGAGTAATGACTGGAGGCACAGCTCAGCCCTGCCAACTGCGACATTTAACCTGCTGGAGCTTCTGGTGGGCTTCCAGGGCTGAACAGAGGGCTGGCCCCTGCAGCAGAGGGGCACTGGCCATCAAGTCCACTTGGGGGAGCAAATCCTAACCTGCTGCCACTGTCTCTGCCCTCAAACTGAAACTACAAAAAGCAGAGAAGTTGACCCAGTTGACGTTCATCGTGTAGGCTACTAGAACAGCTGGGTGTCTCCTTCAGGCCCTGTTTTGTTTCCTTGTTTGTCTCTCTCAGCAGCATCACTGAAAGCATGAAGCTGTCCTGGCCATCTCTAGTATTCCCTGTCACCACCTGACCTGTCAGATTTTAAAGCTGCACACTTTTTTTAACTCGATGTAGGTTACATCCTCAAAGGAGAACCTGGTTGGACACGGAGCTACCCAAGCCCTCCTTCTCTCTGAAGGTGTGGGAAGCTCCTCTTCACAGTTGCGTGGTTCAGAGGCGAGGTCTCTCTGTGGTCAGAGCAGATGGCTTTCCCAAGCGGAAAGACTGTCGCAACAGCTTGTGCCTCCTTTGGCCCGTTAGGACTGCCTGATGTGAGTGGGTGTTTACCAGCAATTTTCAGTGACTGTTTCAGTGTGGTAGAACTTGCTGAGCAGGTCGCCTGACCCCTGGCCTGGGGAGGAGCATGAGCACTAGAAGCAGAAATGGTTGAAAGAAAAAGCAGTTAAAAACCAGTCACTGAAGGACGTAATACAAACATATCTCCTTGTTTACGGAATTGTATTGTCCTGAGGGACTAAAAGAGTATTTACTAGTTCCTAGGCAGTGATCTTTTTGGGTTCAGTTAACTCCTAGAGCTTGCTGCTTCAAGAAGCCCCAGAAGAGTCTCACAAAGAGCAATTCCCAGGTAGTCTGCTATGCCTCTTCATCTCAGATGAAGCTGACACTGAAGTTATCAGTCTAAGTCTTATTACACACAAAGAATAGCAGCTAGGCAGACTAATTAGAGCTTCAGGAAGCCTTGGGTGAAAGGGCATGGTTTTTTGGCAGAGGTTCTTCAGATTTTTCGGCACTTGGGGGTGCTTCATATACCCATTGATTCACTGTGTAGTTCTTCTTGCTCCCCTAAGCTTTATAATAACCAGCCTGTGGGTGTAGTGAAGGCAAAATTCAATCAGAGTTTCTGACTCATCCCATCACTAGGATTTTGAACACAAGAGCAATTGCTTGCTGCCCACTCCTCCCCCACGCTCCCTATTAACTCAGGTCACTCACTGTTCCCACAGGCTTGCTCTCTCCAGGTCTGCACACCTACTCCTTTATTTTTCTGGCAGGTGGTTCCTCTTTGATTCCAAGCTCTCTTTTACCCTTGGCCCTATGTATGTAGCTTTTTCTCAGCTCAGGCGTCAGCTGTTCTTCCCAAGCTGTTATACTTTGACTGCATCATCAATACAAAAGACGATGTTGTGCTCAGATGCAGGGAGCTTCCTGAGATAAAAGCCAAGCAGAGACAAGACCCATGTTCCTGTTAGGCCAGGTCATCCCCAACACTGGAAAGACATTTTAAGTCTCTAAAAACCGAACACAAAAATATTTGGGGAGTTTATTTGCAAGTCTGTTAGACATCCATACCCCTCTCCCAATCATTTCTTGTTGTATGAAGACTGACACTTTGTTTTCGAGGAGGTGAATTGTTCTGGAAACCCACTGCAATAAAAGGAAAGTTGTTGTGGTTTTAGAGATGTCAGAACATATCATTGAAAGCCTGCTGTGAGATACCTGTCCCACAACTGAAATGCAAGAGGAAATCATATGCATTGTTTTCTTCCACATTGATGTGTTTCTTGTATCTGTGGGCATGCTTGTGCCACCCAGGATTAGATTTCTGCAAGGCCTTGACCATAATAGCGAAGAAATTAATGACGGGGAAAAGAAACTGTCTTCTCATCTGCTTTGTCAGTGAGCTGTGTGGCAGGGTGTTGTGAATAGTACCTCAAAAGTCAGAGCATGCTTGGAAACATAAATCATACAGTGGTAAAAAGAAAGAAGTAGACAATCGGTGCAAAACTGCATGAAAATATATGAGACATAGCAGCTGTGGTGCAACACCCTTCTGAGCACGTGACGGCTCAGCGAGCCAGTGGAGCTGTCCTGTTCCCTGTGGGCAGCTCTAACCCTGCAGGCTCACTTACTGCTCCACAACAAGGCACTGTGTGGTGTCACGTTCCTGAGTGAAAGATGACCTGGTGCAGTCACTGCAGTGTAGGCGTACCCCTTTTCATGAAGCATTGCAAGTTCTCAGCCCTTGTTTCCTCCTAGGTTGGTTTGGCTTGAATAAGAGGGGATCTAAGGTACACAGTGTCATGGCAGCTGCATGGATGGCTTGGGCTGGTAGCTCATCAAGTGTGATACTGCTGCCTCACCTGCATGTCCCATAGGCCAGACATCTTTTGTAAAAACTGGTCTGTTTGCTGTTGTTTGAAATTCAGTTTGGCCTTGAGCACCCTGCAGTGGAGCTACACCTCTGACTGAACGGGTTCGTGTGCTATCTTACGTGTTATCAGCAGAGGAGATAACTGAGTGTCAACCTGGTGGCACCTGTGAAGATACGTGGTGGCTGTAAGAACAGCTCAGCTGTGATTCAGAAACCAGTTGAGCTTCTGAGGCCTCCTCTGTTGGTTCACTGTGAGGCAAAAAATAAAATTCAGCGTGGCAAACACTAGACCAAGCCCCACCAGCTGTTGTGAAATAGGCCACCAACCCTCACCCCAGCCAAGTGAGAAATTCAACAAAAGCCAACTTTTTAAGGTAGATGTAACGTGAAAATCAAGAAACATAATACTTTTATTTCAAAGATTACTTTCTAGATTAGGCCATCACTTTAAAATTAATGTGTATTTATTTGCTGTGGGTAGGACCTGAGTCTTTGGTTTTGATTCAGTTGCCCAAACAGAGGCATCTGATACTATTTGAGATGCCCTAGAGTGTTCTTGATGGCTTTCCAGTGACATGTCAGAGGAGTGTGTCATATTTGCTGGCACTACGCAGAGGTCCACGATGTCCCAGGCTGCTCCAAATGGTCCTGCTGACTTCTCTATGGCAACAGAGTGAAGCCCTTCTCGGGAGGCAGCTTTAGCTCTTGTACTAGCTGGAGGCTGACGTCAACTGCTTTGAGAAAAAAGGTGGGCAATGCTTTTGCCACAGTGATGACCTGGCTGAGAGGAAAGCTGGGGTATAGGCCAAACCCAAAAGAAACAGTCTTCTGTAGCCTCTGTGGGGACCAAGAAGGGGATGAACGTTTTCAGCATGTACTGTATAGTTCACCATTAGGAATGCTACAGCTAATGCAAATTCATTAATTTCAAATAGATGTGACTCCTGTAACTGCGCTCATCTTTTGCTGTCTGTGACAAGAAAGAAAATCTTCCTAGGCACAGAGATGTTAGGACAGTGCACTCGGTCTGTTTAAAAATACAAAGATGGGCAATCTTTTGCAAATTTAAATTGAATGGCAACCATAACTACCTCTTCATGAAGATTTTAAAGCTAGACATTAACCAGAATATAGCCTATGCATTTGAAAAACGGTGGAAGTTACAACGAACTGTTCCCCTGAAGTATATTTCTCCATTACTTCATTTGCAGGTGTGAACATGTCAGGTGCCATCAAGTATGCATGTAGTCGGTTTCTGATACAAAATGGGGAAGAATAATTGCTTTCCAAAGAGTATCTTTAATGGTGTTTTTCCTAAGATAGTGGATAACGGTGAATGCCATGAAAATGCAGGCTGGTCCACAAATGTATTTTGCCTTACCTGTGCTTCATTGCACTGGTCATACTGGTCATATGTCAGTGTTATTAAAAATGCAGGCTTGGGGTTTGCATATGCAGAGGTGGAAGTGTGTGAATGTAGCTATGGGATACTGTCAGCATCTGTGAATTACGGTGTTGGTGTGAAGATGATTTTGTGCTTCATGCTGAACACGTCAATGCTCTTGAAGTGCCAACCTGCGACAGTCCTCAATATAAATCAATACAAATATTAATTTGCTGCAAAACTCTCATTATTACAGTGAGAACAGTGTTAGCTGATTAGTATGCATGAACCAGTTTGTGTTCGCAGCGCAGGAAAAGTCTGTGATTCTCTTTCTTTAATTGAACCTTCTGGCTATAATTTGTTTTAGCCTAGATTCTTGAGGAAATGAGGTTTATGCAGTCAGGATGCCTCTCTTTTCCTCCTCCCCGACTGACTTGTGACCCCACTGGGCAGTTTCAGCCAAGTTTGACAAAGAGAACGTAGTCTCGAGGATAATTAAGTTCCTGTGAGTTTTATAAAATGAACAGCCAAATAGTAGAGTGGAGAAAGAGGGAGAGACGTGTAAGCCTTCCAAAATAAAAGAAGAGGTTCTTAGAGAACATGAGAGGAGGTCTTTAAAACTCAGTTAACCACAAGGAAGCCGGGCTTTGGGATGAGCAATCAAATGTGTAAAGCCCCTGCCTTCACTGGTGCTTGCAGCACTGCCCGTTTAATGATAGTAGCAGTCTTTGTGCTGAGTAGAGCTGCTGCAGACGACTGCTTGCAGTCATTCCCTCTTACCTGTAGCCTCTGCTTTCTTGTTAAGCGTAGTTTTAATGATACTTTCCTTTTCCAACCTTTTCAAATAGCAGATGTATCTTACTGTGTCGTTGGACCTTTACTTCTTTTTCTTCAGGAAGAAATTTCTATTAGGAAGGCAAGTTTAAGTCTTTCTTTAGATGGTTGTTCAAAACAGTGAGAGCAGGAAAAGGTGTAACTCTCTAGAGTATGTGGTTAGAGCTAATCTGGAAGGAGGGAGTTTGCGGTTACCATCTCTGCTGCTAGGTTTCTTGAGGTATTTTTTTCTTTAGACAACCACTTGATGAAGAAATACGAG
This sequence comes from Buceros rhinoceros silvestris, assembly GCF_000710305.1. Lineage (NCBI taxonomy): Eukaryota > Metazoa > Chordata > Aves > Bucerotiformes > Bucerotidae > Buceros > Buceros rhinoceros. The sequence goes on along the minus strand of NW_010417327.1, from coordinate 80,045 downwards.
AACTGTCCTGGAAGCAGAGGTAACTACATTTTATGTAAGAACCGTATGCCACTTTGTCATGAGCTCTCAGCATCTCAAGCCCACAAGACTCTTGCAGGAGTAAACTGGTCTTTGGCATTACTCAAGGTTGGCCTAAGAGATGTTTGCTTGCTTTCTTCTCCAAACCTGACATTTTTGCAGTGTAATTAAGTCCTCCACTGTTCCATCCATAGATCTTTTAAACAAGTACTACTATAAAAAAAAAATGTAGCCAGCTTTCCCTAAAGCACCAACAATACTATAAGCGGGTTTTCCTTTATCAGATACTTAAGCATGCCTATTGTTACAATATATGTAATGTGTTTAATGAGAAGGGAGTTTATTATTAGGTAACTGAATAAGGCTGTTCTTTCTTATTAGTTATTTACCTTTCAGTCCTGGATGTTGCAAAAAGATCCCCTGTATTCTGTGTCGATTGTATCTTGGTGCTTTGTGCTTTGATTTGCTGTAAAGCAGCTGTGCATCTCAGCAATGCATGTCAGAATCAGGGGTGTGAAAGTAGCCAGTGAGGTTTTTTATCTGAAATGAGAAATGTTATCACCGGTCAATTAATTCATAACGTATCTGTATACATGATCAAATTCTATTTAGTGGGTTGACTTATTGATATAGATGTGGAAATATCAAATGGAAAAGTAGTGCAATAAGTTAGTAAATGTGTAGCTTTAGACACCGTAAAGAAATGATGGCAAATTGGATTTTGGTTCTGTTCAACAGAAGTTAATTAACTGATATACCTAACAGGTTTTGTTGATGCCAGCATGCTTGTGATTTTAGACTGCTTTATCTCTTGAAACAAGATGTGAGTAGAGCAGCCCAAAGGAAGAGAGGGTGACACTAGTGACAGACCCTGGCAGTAGACACTGGTGCCTTTCATTGCTGTGGATGCCAGGAGGAGACCACAGAGAGGACAACACCGTTTGGAAAAAGCTACGCTGTTTTTTCAGCGACATTTGTAAGAATAAAGCAGACACGTAGAAAGGGGGAAGTTGTGGGCAGAACCGTGTGCTGCTGTTGTGCGTAACGTGAAGCAATCCTCTCTCTAAACTCGCTGTTTTCTGATGTGATGATAAAACCCAGCAGGCACAGAGAGTATGGAAATACCAGTGTTGTTATGAGGCTGTTTAGATGGTATTGCATGTTCTCTGGCTTGGCTGTTTAATTCAGACTTGTTTGGAGAACAGTGCTATCATACAGAATAAAAATTTGCTATGCAATTATAGACAAAAATGAAAAAATCTTAAGTGATCTTAAGGGGGGGCTGAAACTTTCTGATATAGCATCTGCAGGATAGTTATTAAAATTGATTAGTTCGATTTTTTTTTTTACTATGTGCATACTGTGTGCAGTTAAGACCCCAGTTTAGACAAATAACCATAAATTATCTATATAAATAGTGATATTAACATGCTTTCTCTTCCCCCAAAAATTTGATGATTCCCCAGAGAATTTGGATGTACTTAAATTTCATTTAATTAAAATTTCCTAGACATGGTATTTTTTCCTGTTTTCTTCATAAGGCTGCATTTGTCTGATGATGCAGTGTAGATCTCTAATATTTACAGTATTTGTAAATCTTTTCTTAGTTATAGATCTGCTATGGCTTTCTCTTATGCTAATCTTAAAATTAGTGAGAGGTAAATCAGAAGATATACATCTTTATATGTATGTTTAAGCTTGCAATACTTGTATCTGCCTGTTTTGAGCTGAAATTGTAAGTCTTCAGTCTAAAAGTCATAGTAATCACTCACGTTGTAGCAGACCTCTATTGGGTAATGAATAAATACTGACTATATGAAGATGTTTATTTAATGGTGGCTTTTGACATGATGTGCTCTGTTATTTGAAGCAAATTGTTTAGCATCTTTGTCTCTTTGTTTTTCCCTGATATGAAAAGGATGTAAGTCTGTTGGGTTGGGTTTTTTTGTACTTATTTTCTCTTTTTGAAGTAGAAGTTAATAAGCTGTTCAAGGTTAGTAAGGAGAGACAAAACTTTCTATTAGACCTGATAACATAGCTGGGAAAAAATAGACAAACTTCTAGATCACAAACCCATCTTTAGGTCATATTTATAGACAATTATGGATTGTATTGGAAATACAGAGCATGCCTGTCAATACTCACTCATCAAAAAATACAGCATTTTGAAATATCTGGAAGAGGCTGCATCTGTAACGCAATTTATTATTCACATAGAAGTCCATGGATGCATAAATCACATACATGTGTACAGAGAGGTGTGGAATATTTAGTGTGTGCAGTATACTAGAGTTTGTAGACCCAGAGTAGAGTCACTCCTGCAGTGCAATGGCAATTTGCCCACAGGTTCTTGACACCCAAAAACCTGGTAGATTAGGGCGAAGGGATAGAATTAAGAGGAATTAAGAGCACTGTAGATTGCTTCTGCAGCTCAGAGAAGGGATTCGTACCCAAAATTATGGAGGGACCTTTGTCTGGCTCTGATGGCTTGGTGGTTGAAGTGTAAGTTGGAATCCAGTGCGCGGGGGAAAAACAGGTCATTAATTTATGTCCGCTGGATGTAGTACCTAAACTCAGGTGTCTCCCTGTTGAGCTGTTGGCCCAGGTGTTTAAATTTGGGGTCCTCACAATGGAAGCAGATGGCATGAGAAGCCCTTGAGTGAGGGACATCATAGCCACCTTGCAGCTGCACCCACAGTCTGGTGCTACACTGAAGATTTTGCAGAGAGTGGGTTCCAACTGCTGATTTGCACTGGAAGAGACTACCGTCTGCTCCTGCAGGAAGTGAGACTTCATTTCCAGCTTTTTTAAAAATAAAAGCATGCCAGAGATTCTCAAAACCTATCAAGCACAAAAGTATTTTTGTTTTCATGCTAGGTTATCTGCTGAAGCTTGATGTAATCTTTGTTAACTTCTGAGTGGGAAAGTGTGCTGTTTTGTTTGAGTCATCAAAACTGACCCTTGAAAGGCATGCGGTGACATCTGAACACACGCTTTCCTTGCCTTTTTTGATTTTTGCCTGTAATGCAGCTCTTCGATGTGAAATTGGAGGCTTAAAAATCCAGTGACGTTGATTGCTAATTATTTTATGTGTATACATATATATCTGCTTTGCTTTGCCTGCTGCTCAGTAAAGATTTTCCCTTAAACATTCCGCTGTAGCGTATTACACTCCGTGCATTGCTGAGGCAGAAGGGACCACAGCCCACTTGATTGCTTTGCTTATTAGTGCTTTATTGAGCGAGGACTTCTGAATCCCCAATACCATTCCAGTACATTGGCAGATACCTATTTTATTTATGACAGGTTAGAAAGATAGCTTTGAGGAAGTTGTAGAAGTCACAGATTTCCACGGTGGTTTTATCATGGGCAGCCGCTTCACCTCCTCGTTAAAGTTGTTTACTGATCTCCATACTACATGTAGTGGGGGGTTTTGAAAGGATTTTTTTTCCTGCTTCCATCAGAAGACTTTACTATAGCTTCACTTTTTCACGTACATTCTTCTCTTTTCCGAAGTGGATTTTATTCACTTCCAGTTTACATCGCTTCAGGTGAATGCCACTGTTACTCTGCAGCTGAAGCAACAGTGTTCCCCCTTCCTGCCACCCCAGCTTCTACCAGGACATTCACTGGAAACAGGCATATGCCTCCTCCGCCTTTGTTTTACTCAGCCAAAAAAACCCACCACTCTATTTCTCTGCTTGTAAGACAGTTTTCTTTCCTTGAGTCACCTTGGCAGACCTTGCCTGTGACTGCTCCAGGCCACATCCATCTTATTTGGATGTTGGTGACCAGTACTATGCACAGCATTGCAAGTTGTGATTCACTTTGAGAGAAGAGGCCTTGCTACAGCAGCTTGCTGTCTTTCCCAGACAATGCTTGTTTGATACATCTTTAGGGTTATGAGAGCCTTTTCCACGGTTTGTCACACCAGTGTCTCCACCATAGGATAATGATTGATCAAACCATCCATGATGTTCTCCTCTGCCACACCAAGCTCCATTCCCAGGTCATAGCCAAACACCTTCCTATCTGTCTGCACTGATGTGAGGCATTCATGTCACTGGCTGGAAATATTTTGTTTTTTCATACTGTTTTTTTCTTCTCTGGATTTCAAGGTCATCATCTTCTGTCATACCCTGATTCTTCTCTCTTCCCATTGCCAAATGAGCTTGAGTCATCAGCACATTTCCTTAGCTTATCTGGAGCTTCTGAAAAACACAGATCTGGTGTTCCGGAGATATGAAGCTTAACAGTGTAACTGAAGTGGTTGATTTCTCCATCTGTGACTTCATAGTCCTTCTAGCCTGTGTCTCCACATGGGTTTGATCCCATGTCCAACTAAGCCAATTGTAAACCTCCAGTTGATTTCATGGGGCATGTCACTGTCCCCACATTTTCTGTACTTTTCTAAGTGCAGCCTATTTTGCCTATTTCTGGTATGGTGCCTTAATGGTTATTTCCCTACCTGGGAATTAAGTGGAACAGACTTGCACTCTATCTGAGGTATATACTTTTAGGACCTGTATTTTTAAATCCATGTATTTAAATACTTCGGAAGCTCTCAGCTGTGGTTTCATGACATGAATCCCTACCTGAGGATTTCTGTGAGGAACCTTTCACAAGAGAAAAGCCATTGAGAGTCATAGCCAAGGGTTCTTAAAAATTATCTGGCCGGTGATGTGCGTCAGTATGTGCTTACACTGTTTCTTTGAATAGCAAGTGAGATTCCGAGGGTTTTTTCTTGCTCCTGTGGGCTTCTTTTCAAGAAAAAAGGAAATATGTAAGATTTATTTTCCCCTCAGTTCTCTTTTTATTTTGAAAGAAATGTTTCATGCTTTTGCAAAGGGTGTGTATGTTGCACTCTATTTTCTTTTGCTTTTTTTCCCTCTTCTGTCACAATTCCATCTCTGTTTTCCATCAAGGATATGTGAAAAGTATTTTCAATATATATCATTAAATGGCTTCCTTGTTCTTATACTACTCCCTAGGTATCTGCTGCTGACTGTTTCGGAAACAGGATACTGGGCTGGATGGACCTTGGTCTAACACAGTACAGCTGTTTTTATTTTCTTAAATGCTGAATCATTTGTCAGAAAAAGCGATTTTTATTTATTCACTGGTATTGCAGCTGCAGTGGCTCTTGAGAAGTGGAGCCTGCGGTTTGTTATTGAGAGTATGAGGACAAATTCAGAGGTGTACAACAACTCACCTAAGTAATTAGAAAAGCGTTCCCAGTTGTAACCTTCTGCCAAGCGTAGAGGCAGTAAGCGTGTGTTGCAGTGAAGTGTGCAACTTGCAGGAAGTCTGGTGTTTGAGGAGGAACTGGAGAGAACCCAGCAACAAGGAA